>NC_056732.1:253940344-254105344 GCF_019279795.1 Protopterus annectens
TTTTACTTACCTGTGTGACATGTTCTGATGACGGGACTCGTTCGGCGTTTCACATTTCGCAGTTTTCATGTTTCGCTGTTTATGTACATCGACCGTTATGTGTCGATGTACATAGACTCAAGCATTTGTCGTTTCAGGCTTTTAATATAGACCCAAACAAGCTCCTCAAGGAAGAACAAACCTACCTGGTGAACAACTGCAATTAACAGGTTTTACAATAAGAGGACAACATTGCTGTCTAAGAATAAGAGGGAGTGAGCCCTAAACTGTAAACACTCCCTTCTCAGTTTAAACAAGCAAATAAGACTTCTTGTGAAGTCCTCCAAAGCAAACTATGAATCCAAATTAGTTTCCTCAATTATGGGCATCCATAAGGAGTTCTTTAGTTATATCCCTAACCTAAAAGTAAAGGCCCAGATTTGTGGCAAACTGGTCATTATTGATACCACTTATATTGAGCCTGTGGACATAATTAACCTGTTAGCCAACAGGTTCAGTGAAAACTTCACTCCCCTGTCTAAACAGCAGGTCATAAAGGCCCTCTCTAAAGCTAAAAAATACAGCATCTATGGGACCTGATAACATCCTAGGCTATGTCCCGCATGGGCTCCAAAAAGATAGGCAACACCATTGGGTCTTCTTTTCAATCATAGTTTAAACACCGGCTTCAACCCATATGAATGGAAAATGGCCACAGTTATCCCCTTGCACAAAGATGGTGTTTCTACTGACACCGGGAACTATAGACCAATTAGTCTGACTAGTCTTACCTGCAAGGCCATGGAGTGAATTATCATAGACCTTATCAACAAAGATATAGGTAATCTCCAAACATCTGACCCTACTCAGTTTGGATTTGTTGAAGGGAGATCATGCCTTTTAAAACTGGTGGATTTTTTCTAGGTAGTCATCAAGGCCCTGGATGAAGGGAAATCTGTGCACACAGCCTACCTAGACTTAGCCAAGGCTTTTGACACTATTTCTCACTCAGGCATGATTGACAAACTCACCCAGCTAGGTATCAACCCTTATTTCATTAGATGGGCCACTAACTGGCTCACTGATAGAACCCATATACTCAAAATAGGGGAATCCACCTCCAACAGCAGACCTGTAACTAGTGGTGTTCCACAAGGATCAGTCCTTGGACCTCTACTGTTTGGAATCTATATCTCCAAATTACAAGCAAAAACTAAAAGTCTGTGGCTGACAAAGTTTGCTGATGACTGCAAACTGGGTGAGGTCATAAAATCTCCAAATGATGTCAATGTCCTACAAGTGGGTTTTACACAAACAAATGATTGGTGCCCAAGTCACGGCCTTAAACTCAAAGCAAAAAAAATTATTAGCATCCCTTTCAGTAAGAGTGATACTCCTCCTAGCTACCACATCATTGGCAACACCCTAAGTATGCACTCTGTGGTGAGAGACCTGGGCACACAGGTTGATAGCAACCTTATCTTTGATCACCATGTCTCCACAGTGGTAAGAATGGCATTCTATATTGCTCACATCATAAGGAAGGGCATTGCCTCCAGAAAAAAAGAAGTTATAACCTCCCTATACTCTTTCCTCACCAGGCCAATAATTGTGTATAACATCCATTTTGGTATGTACCTTTCCAAGCACCTGCAGCAATTGGAGAGACCAGAAAGGTTCCTCAGAAGGAAAATTCGAGGCCTTCAGCATGTGTCCAATGTGGATCATTTAAAATCACTGTTACTTTATTCTGTTTCATACAAACAATTTTTTTTCAAAATATGTTGTCTTTTCTATGTCTACTATCATTATCTACAAGTATATTTATCAATAAGTAGTTCAAGATTTCTGGGAGCAGTTCATTGTTAATATTACACTTCTGGCATTATGATGATATCAATTGTATTTTTGTCTTGCCTACTATATGACATAGTTAAATTGCATTTCCAACAATATTAATGGATTAAATAATGGTTGCAAGGGGTAGTTTAAACAAGCATCTAAAGTTATTTACTTCCCAGATTATTTTTTACAGAAAACACATTTGTTACAAGAAGACATCGACAAATTTAATACTAAAAATTACACTGTGTTATCTAGTTTTCAATATAACCAGAAAAAAAGAGGGTTTCCTATTTTGTGGATAAACTCTATACCTACAACTGACATAAAGTGCATGCAATTATGACAAAGGAATGTCTTGTTCAGTAACTCTAGAAACCAGAAGAAAATTATGCACACTCATCAATGTGTTGTACATCCCTGGAATAGGACTTAAAAGTGTTAAGCATCAGTTAGATCAGAATATTCAAATCTCAAAGGTAGTATTATATTGGCAGGAGATTTTAATTGTATATTAAAGGATGGAGATTCTAATACTATTGGAAAGCAAAGGATACTTGCCTCAGCAGAAGTATTAATAGAATTTATTGATTTATTTCTAATTAAAGATATTAATGAATTTTCAGACCCAGAATCACTTTTTTACCCATTTTTCACATAAATATGGATCACAATCAAGAATAGATAGAATATGTTTTGAATGATTTAACCACTAGACTAGGTAGGGTTACAGTAGTCTCTTGTCCACTTTCTGCTCACAAAGCCATAACTTTTGAGCTTGTGATAAATTTTAATAACAATAGTCCCATTAAAAAGGATACCTAGTTATATAACAAACCTGAAGGATTTTAAAAAATTATTTAATAAAAATTTCAGACCTTTATTGAAATTAACTGACGATATCGCAGAGATTGATGTATGGTATGGTCTAAAAGAATATTTATATGTTAAAGTTATGAGTTGCTATGCCCTAAAGAAAAAGCAATGGGACAAGGAACTGATAGATTTACAAGAATAAAATGATAAGCTAAAATTAGATAGCCAAAAAGGGAATAATAATTTGACAACAGAAATGAATAACTTAAATTGTAAATATTTGGAAATTCTAAATCATAAAACTATGATTAATTTAGAAAAGATTAAAATAAATATACTACAAATTCAAAATTCATGCATAAGTTAGCTACTAGAAAAAGAATGCTTATTAAATCTAATTATATTAAAGAGCTATATTCTCTTAATGGCAAAAAAGGTTACTGAAATAGAGAACATCCTAAGACTATTTAGGACTCATTTTAATAAAATAATATTTAGGACTCATTTTAATAAAATTAATCAATATAATTCAGCAATAGATTCACAAGAAATAATTAAAACTTTCATTAGAATTCATACTAATAATAAATTATCTGAATACCAGATTAAATCAGTTGATGGACCTGTATTACTGTTTGTACTTAAAGTTCAAATTAATAAACTGAAACTTAATAAGGCTCATGGTAATGATGGCACAATAATTGAACTTTATAAACTAATGTCTAATGATGCTATAAGTATTTTGCTCAAATATTTTTCAGTAGTTAAAGGTCTAACAAAGGTCCCATAGTCTTGGAAATATATATTTATTTCTCCAGTCTTAAAAGTTGATAAAGACTCTGCAGATTGTTCTTGTTATATAAATACTGATTATAAAATATTTATGGCTGTTCACTCTAGCAGAATACAGCAGTTTCTACCATTTCTTATTAATAATGATGAGACTGGATTTATAATAATAGGAATTTCCATCATAATATTAAAAGAATATTAACAATGATGGATCATGCTAATAGCACAAAAGATAAATTCCCATTAATATGTTTAGACATTAATAGTATTTTTGACTCAATTAATTGGAGATATATTTTATTAATTTTAGAGAAATGTAATTTTTTTGAATAATTTCTTACAACTTATTAATCTTCTTTATGAAAATTATTTTGCTTACATAAAAATAGGTGCATATACTTCAGAGTAAGATTGCCAAAGGAACTAAACAGGGATGATGGCTGCTGCCACTGCTCTTTACTTTAATTACAGAACCAAATGCAAATTATACAAGAACAAATTTAGATATCAAAAGCATGCAGATAAACAAGAGATTAATTTCCAAAATCCAAATGGTTGCAGATGATATTCTTTTGATTTTGAATGATAGTAATGTTTTTCTCACTGCTGTTTTTAATGCAAAATAAATCTTTCAGAAAAAAAAAACTGGACTTAGTTTTAATGAAAACAAAACAAAAATGTTACCTATAAATTCTAATACTTATGATATGGATAAAAGATTTTCTAAATATATTGCAGAAGACAAAAAATAATTATTTAGGGATAAGATTAACAGATAATATTAAAAAATAAAATAACTTTTAATTATATTAATAGTTTAACTTCTATAAAGAATCTTATTAATAAACGGAATAGTTTTTTTTTCATTGTGGAAGAGAGGCTTTCCTTAATTAAAATGATTATTCTACTAAAATGTTATATATAATACTATCTCTATCTCTTCCTCCCCCTAAAATAGTATAAAAGAGTTTAATTCTTTAAAACTGAGATTTCTTTGCTATCCCAACAAACATAGATTAACTCTAAATCATCACATAACAGATTGGTCTTTCGGTGGCATTGGTTTACTAGCTATAGAATTATATGCTCTATCATCAATCATCAAGACAATATCTCTCTGGTTAAATAATAATTATAAGGCCAAATGGAAAGAGATGCAAGAAAGCATTTGGTTAAAATCTAATTGTCAGACAAATTCACACCATCATATAATATTAAACAATAATCTTCTTTGGTTGTTAAAAGATTACCTATCAGACATTAAAAACCTATTAATCATTTTTTTCTTATATTTCCATGATAATGATCACATTTACAAACTTTATCTACAGAAATCCAGAATACAAAGCATAGATTTTTCTACTGTTTCCCTTAGCTTATACTCAAACAATATATATATATATATATATATATATATATATATATATATATATATATATATATAATTTATAAACAATGATAATACTTAAAAATAAAACTTTGATATATTAGTTTCAGTTGATTGATAGTGAAAAACTGCAAACTGTAGATTATATAACAAATACATTTGATTTATGTAAGGAAATGTGGTTAGACATTCAAAATCATAGACAATCAGCAGAATATAAAATTAAATTAATGCAATCAACAGTAAGAAACTCTGTTGCTAAACTTATTGATCTTTTAATTATTTTGATACTGGGGAAAGGACGTTTATCCAAAATATATAAAGTGGTCAAAATGCAAAAAAATACTACAGAGAAAGTTATTGTGAATATGTCAAACTCATAAATAATAACTATCCAAGGGAAGATGATAAAAATAATGTTATTATCATCAAAACAAGCTACTTCCTCATTAAAATGCATACTATGCTCTTGAAAACTCATGCATACAGCTTTCATCACACTGCATAGAGCTGAATTAGTGTACAAAAAAGTAGAATGTTGGAGATGTAAGTGAAATGCTAAAGCTGATTAACAACATATATTTTTGACTGTGTTGTACTTGAACCATTCTGGGATAATATTAATCTTTTTTTGCAGGCATTATTCAATGATAAATGTGTTTTAACTAAATCACTAATTTTATTTAATATGCCAATACTTGCTTGTGTCATGAGAAGAAAATACTCACATTTATGGAGTATCTTAACAATAGCAAGAAAAGTTATTACCAAGAATTGGAAAAATGTATCTATTCCAACTTTGAAAGAATTTATAAATGTTGCAATTGAGGTCTGTCAGTAAGAACTTATTACAATCAAGACAGGAAAAAACAGATTCACCTCTTCCTACAGCACTTCGATGAAATGTAAAGAACTGCTAAATACACAGCCATTAATGCTTAAATAATAAATGCTAATTATTGAGATCTTTTAGAATTCTTGCTGTACAGTAGACACTTTTGTAAGTAATTATTTTTTATATTCCTTTTTTCTATTTTTTCCTTAGGTATATAATTCTATATATCTCAAATGTCATAAATTGTAATCTGAATGTTAAATCTTTAATGAAAATATTTCAATAGAAAAAGTGTAAAAAAAAAGGTGTGCTCCAAGGTTTCATGTGACTACTATTCCACATATTTACCAACTACCTACACTTTGCCAAATGACCACATTAATCCATTCTACAAGTAACCTGATTGCTCTACAACACCTCACTCAAGAATGAGTTGCATCAGTTGAATGCTGGCTCAATATCTCCCAGCTTATACTCAATCCAAAAAAAAAAAGTTGCTGCTATTCCACCCACTTACACACCTCAAACAAAATCTTTCAAGAATGAAGTTTGATAACTCCCCTACATAAGTCATCCCCCCTGCCAAACTACTAGGCATGACTACTGATAATAATGTGAAATTTGACTTACATGTTCAAAAGGCTATAAAAAATCAACAAAAATATTACAGCAATAATTAGGAGCACTGGAACAAAAAAATACTTAACCGATTTATCCTGGGAACTCCTGGCCTCAACAAACTTACCCCAACTTTAATGTATGTCTGCCCAGTGCTGCTTACTCTTCAAGCTTCCATCCAAAATAAACTAAACTAGTGCTACAATAAAATAGCAAAATTTGCCACTGACTCAAAATGTGGAAACAATCACTGCATATCCCTAAAACAACTTGATTGGCTTGAATTACCCAAGCAACTCACTTGCACCCACCCACTCCTAGTCCAAAAATTAATATACAAACCAGAGCAAAGCAAAGCTGTTCTAGACTTGCTGCATACATACATCCCTACTAGGCCACTGTAATCTGGAAACCTACAAACCACATTGGTCAGCACTAGCCTCTCTTTATTCCAGCTATGTACCTCACACGTGGAACTCTGTCCCCTCATCTCTTAAACATACTAGCAATCTTTCTAATTTCAAGACCTATCTAAAAAATATCTGACACCTGTATGTGTACCTGCACAACCCTTAAAACAGATGCATGATCACCTATTTACTATAACTATGCATTTTTTACTCAAAATTCACTAACATCTCCATATCTTAACAGGTCATAATAGCCAAGCATGGAAAGAAGCTCTCTTTTTAATGATACCATACTACTAATGTATTCTCTTCTTCTTCTTCACTTACTGCTATTTACTTTCCTGTCTTGTGTCATTCTATAACATTCTCATCTTTCTTATAATAATCAACTCTCTCTCTCTCTCTCTCTCTCTCTCCATGTCCTTAATTTTCTCTCCTATAAAAAACACACATTTTTATGAGGGGCAAACCAAAAATATGAGGCAAGACTCTGGACATTCTGTGAAAGTCTGGATAGTTGAGAGGTGTACACATTTCAATGTGGTGATAAGACTCTTGCTTCTCTGCTGAGCAGAGTATGTTACTAAGCAACAAGAAATACTATGATTTGAGATAGCCTGAGCTAGTGCACAAAAGCACCTTGTATGGCTTTATATTCTCTGCAGCAGATATAAAATATATGAGGGTATATATTTGTATTTGTAATAAACTTAAGAACCCTGCAGCAATAAGCATATAAAGAGCATCAAGAGCATTAAACAAAACAGAATGTTTGTACAAAGGCAACTATTATGCTAAAAAATAACTTTTGTGAAAAAGAAGCACTTAAATAAATTTTCTAGGATGAATAGTATTCACTTAATAATGTAGTATACCTTAAGGGGTTAGGGACATGATTTATGCAAGGAAAAGTAAATAATTAATCATAAATTAGATTCAGAACTTACATTTCAATAGATAAATATGGCCCCAGAGTATGATAACATTGCAGTTCAGAGATTTTAAAATCGGTTGTAATGTGAGGATGGAGTCCTGCTCTAATTATATTTACTGCTATAGCATCCATTCATTTTGTTTTTGATTGATAACAAGTCTTCACTATTCTGTCACAACAAGAGCATGTGATAAAACATCTACACTTTAGATACCTACATTTTTTTTCTTTTTTTTTGCAAACTAGAAAGTGGGGCAAATGCAAAAGAAATAATTTCAGTATTTGAGGCAAGATTTTAAAAAGTACATGTCAGTGCAAAATTCTGGTGGCTTGTGGTATAAGTATGACAACAGTGATACATTATGTATATATCTAATATATATGCATGTAATATATACATATATGATGTAGATGCAAACACACACACAGACACACACACATATATACATATATATATATATATATATATATATATATATATATATATATATATATACATGGGTCTACTTCACTTCACTGAAAGCTCATTTCACAGAAACTCATTTGACTGAGCACACTTGACTGAAAGCTCACATCACTGAAAACTCATTTCACTGAAACTCATTTTGTTGAAAGGTATATGCGCTTTTCCTCATTGTAGTGTGATCCTGGAGTTAGTATATAGTAAGGGGATATGGGGGTATACCCTCCCACATAGTTTGGGTATATATTGTCTTCTAAAAAGAGTTATTCATTGGAGTTGTAAGTATCCATGTATACGGTTTAAAATGTATAAAATAGGTGGGAGGTTACACCCCCCAATGTGGGGAGATGTGCCCCACCCCCATTTTGCATCTGTAGCTACTGACCTTTAAACCTCCCACAAATGGGACATGAGCCCTTTCATTCATTCTTAGTGCATATCCCCAGTTTGGAGGCAAGAACCACCCAGAAGAGGCAGCTTTCATTCAACCATGAAGGTAGTATATACCTTCATTTGCATACTGACAAAAAGGAAGTATATGATAGTCCCTAACCCCTCCACAAGGGGGGGAGATAGGTAACCTGTATCATCCCATGGATAACAATGTCTTTTCATGTGCAAGTGCATATGCAGGTTGAAGTGGCTTTGTTGCTAAACTCTCACCCCTAGACGATCCCTTGTGTCATTATCCCTTCTCCAAGGAACCGCGTTATTCCCAAGGATGGACACACCCATCCTCCCTTGTCAGCTTCAGTAGATGCTCAAGTTGCTAGCAAAGCCCAGGTCAACTGTTTTATAGTAAGGGCTTTATACCTCTACTCCTACAGAACTGTCTTTAATTGTTAAATTAATTATTAATAATAAATAAATAAATAAACTGGCTTTAAACCTAGCGCATACTTAGCATTTAGACAGAACCTGTTACTTATCAATTTTTATAAATAATACTGGATAGGGGAGTTATTGCTCAAATGAGCAGACTTTTCTAAATGTTTGCAATTATTCCACAATAAATGTGCCCCGTGTAAAGCTTTTTTCTAGTCTTTATTTGGATTACTGTATAACTCCATCCTATATTGTGATTTTTAGTAGTGAAAATGCTGAAGGGCTGAAGCAACAATATTTTAACAATAACCCATTACTGATTGTGTGTAATAATGAATTTACACAGGTTAATTTGGTTTGATCATAAGAATAAATCCAGCATTATCCATGCTTGAGAGTGGATTACTGTTATTATACAATAATACAATTACATTAAAAATCTTAACTTTTCTAAACAATGTCATTATATTAGTTGACTTCACTGTTCCACCTCTGATTCTCCATTGATATAACAGCTAACGCTTGCACTACACATGCGTTCAGCATGTAAATGCTTACTTATTCATCACACATAGTGGTTTACATCCCCTCCTCCCCTTATATGGGCTTTCTGTTTAATTGATGTTGCATCAAAAATAGATGTATCTCCACATGATAACAACAGCAGTAAAATTGAAAAATGTGAAACACGGAAAAGCAGCAACTGTGATTGCTGCCTGTTCTATAGCTGGTAGCCACAGTGATACTGAATTTTGACTTGGTTACCAAACTGACTGTTGTCAATGCAATTATTTTCTGTGTTAAATTTGTCCAACTGCCATTTCTTTACAAATACGAATTGCATATGTTCAGACAGCAGTACTACTTAAACAGAAGAATTTGTAACACAGAAAAACAGCAGCTGTCACTGCTGTTAGTTCACTAGCTGGTAGCCACAGCATTACTCCTTTTTGGAATGGCTATTGAACTTGTTTATTTGAGTAATTCTGGATTTAAAATGGGCACACTGGTTAGTTTGTCCAATTAGCCAGAACATTTTAGAATATTACTGACATGATATTGTATAATAAGTAAATGAAGCAGTAACATTTCCTGACATAATTTAAATACATGTGTGCAAAGATGCATACTTTTCAATGCCCATACTCATTTGTAACATGTCACCAAAGTTATTTTCATGCAATATACTGTAATTTATATAGGACTTTTTTGGGAACAGGACTAGTATGCAGCTCTTCTGACTGCTGAACAGGCATTTCTAAGACCTACATATACAGTATATATGTGTTAGGGGGTATTGGGGAGTGGGGGGTGTACCCCCCACCTAGTTTGCTTTTATATTATATTTCCCTGAATGCTTCAAAACACTAAATTCTAACCAGAGACATGCACAGTTACAACACCAATGACTAACTCTTTCCAGAAGACAATATAAACCCAAACTAGGTGGGGGCGATGCCCACCACACCCCCAATGTGGGGGGCTGTACTCTGCACACCCCCTAACTATATATACCAACTCCAAGATCACACTACAGTGAGGAAAAGAGCATATACCTTTTACTTGCCTTACACTACTCTACACAGTGCCAGTACTTTACTTCAGTGAAATGAGATTCGGTGAAATTAATTTTCAATAATTTGAGCTTTCAGTGATTTGGTGAGGGTGAACTGAAATTTAGGGAAATGAGCTTTTGATTAAACAAAGTAGACCCGTGTGTGCGTGTGTGTGTGTGTGTGTGTGTGTGTGTGTGTGTGTGTGTGTGTGTGTGTGTGTGTGTATATATATATATATATATATATATATATATATATATATATATATATATTTATATATATGGGTCTACTTCATTTAAATGAAAATACGTTTAAATGAATTTGACTTACCCAAGCTGATTCCACCAAATGACATTTCTATAAAAAAGGAAACACTTGGCTCACAATACTATTTCCTCAGGTAGAAAAAATTCATTAGGAAGTGTCATATATTTAATACTCACTTCTAAATTAAGCTGCTGCCATTTCTATGAAAGTTCTGAGTACGTAGAACCAGTCATAGGCATTTTCAAAATCCTCAGTCCCCTGGGCACACTTTCAATGTTCTAAGTTTTCAATGTTTTGGGTTTTCCGTGTTTTGAATTTTCGATGTTATAGTCTCAATGTTATGAAATTCAATATTATGAAATTTCAGTGTTATGAAGTAGAGCTATATATATTTATATGTATATATGTATGCAAATATATATTCTTACAGGAAATACAACTTCTGGATCTATACTAAAATAAGTCTCTCTCAGTCAAGACGCAAAACCTTGTGACTGAAACATGTAAACCACATAATAGTGGCACTATAAGAAATAAATACAAAAATTATGAAGCTTTCCTAAATAATATATTTTTGATGGAAATTATTCTCCCTTTTGTAGGGTACTGACCCCATGTCACAATCTATGTATATACAGGAGTCTGTCAATATACTGAACATATTCTTTCCAGATGCTGTTGAGTCCACATAACTGGGTGAAAATTATTTTTGGCTTCCTCTTGTGTAGTCTTAATGATGGTATTTATATTATGGGGTGAAAGGTCTCATCTACATAGTGGATGTCCCCTTAACAAACAAAAAATACAAACTTTTTTTCTGTTTGCTGTAATTATTTTTGCCATTTGTGTCTGACCAAACTACTTCATTCAGGTAGAGTTCATTCTGTAGAGAGACAAGATTAAGTGTATACCACCATCAAAGTCACACAAAAAAGGGAAATGTTAAAAAGCAACTCATATTCCCCACTTATCTGAGTCATGTGACCTCACATATTGCTCTACAGCAAATGTAAAGTACCAAAACATCAATAATAGAAAGATATGATATCATAGCTATGATGTTTTGAGCAGTGGTGTCGTGACACATGATATGCTTTAGTCAAATTGCAACCTTTTGAGAAAGCAACTAGTAAAACATGGCTTTAAACCAAAACTGCATTTTCAGAAATTTCAAGAATCCATTCACTTCCTTTCCAAAAAAATAAGTCATTCTTCAGGGTTTCCATTTGCTGTTTCAGAAAAAACGCTTTTTCCCTTAGTTACAGCTGTAGCACATAAGTGTAGCCCTCATCCTTAGTACTTTCCCAGTCAAAAAATACTGCTAGTGAGCTAAAATCTATTAAAGTACCAAAAAAAAAAAACACTCAAAAATATCTATTCACTGAGTTCCTCCTTGATCAGTTCTGAAAAGCCCCCTAGTGACAACAGTCTTCAACCAAACATTATGGACAGTTGGACCACCCTTGTTTCTCCTGCCAGCCTTGTTGACTTGAGTCTCTTGAGCCAGTGTAGCAATTGCCTCATGTACAACTACAACCCTCTACTCTAGTATGGAGTGTGAGAGATATATCTACACCAAAAATCCTGAATCCATGCTCTTTCACACTCAAAACAGTAACACAGAAGAGGTTGTTAACCCACCCATCACTACATATGCACATAGTACCACTACTCATACACATACTACGCATCCAACACAAACATCAACATATGCGGAGGTTCTCTCAAAAAAACTTAACAAGACACCAGAGACCTCTAAAACACAAGTCTGCTACAACTAACACAGTTCCTATAGCAGCCATGACACATAGCAGCACCAGTGCCTCACCCACCAAGCCCATAAGGCTTAACACTCAAAAAATCTAATTTTTTCATCACTGGAAACTCAATAGTTAGGTACGTGGATGTCCCACTCACCAAGATGGACAAGGAGAAAGTCACAATCAGCTGCTTGTCCAGTGCCAAAATTTGTCCGATCATGCATGCACCCAGTCTTTCAGCAACAAGTACCTTTATGACTCTGTCATAGTTCATGTTGGAGTAAACAACCTGAGATGTACCTCACTGGACTATATGAAGAAAGACATGATTGAGGTTGCTGAGTATGCATCCCAGGCAGGTATGGCTGTAGCCTTGAGCAGCATACTACCTCACCTAGAATGATGCCACAGTATAAACAAAAAAATGATTGATTTCAATAATTGGTTTAGCTTTTGGTGACTGATTTCAATAATTGGCTTAGCATTTGGAGTCATTCAAAGGGGATCCAGTTCCTGTCACCCTAGGAAGACATGGTCGACAAACTTCACTGCATTGCCAGAGACAATTTGCACCTGGCACCTTTAGGCTTTCAGCTGCTGGCAAAGGCTCTTGCTTCCCTCATAGTACCTTTTTTGGCAAGGTCTCAGAGGTAAATTTACTGATGTGAATTTGCCAATGATAATGAAATAAAGGTCATGCTGCTAAATGCTAGAAGCTTAAGCCAAACACTGCACACCCTGGAAACACTTCCGTCATTGGAAGATGTAGATGTCTGTGCAGTCACAGAAATGTGGTTCAAAGCCTCAGAGATTACTCTAGCCTTGCAAGGCTACAATGCCTTCCTCACCTTCAGACCTCAAAATGAATGTGTGATAACCAAAGGACGTGGTATTTTTATCTATATTAGAGATACATTCACCTCCTGTCTACTTAGACTGGACAACTCCATGGAGTTACTTCAAGTTCAGATTACGGTGGGTAAGACCCCAATTCAAGTCATACCCAGTTATAGATCCCCCCTCCATGGGTCATGACATGCACAAAGCTTACTTGACCAAACTGGAGACCATCCAAATATCACTGAACACACTGGTTATGGGGATTTCATTTATCCCACCATCAACTAGGAAACCTACTGTAGCCTGAAACTGCTACCACAAAAGTTCCTCAACTTTGTTAACTTAAATGTCCTGGAACAAATTGTTCATACTCTGACAAGAGGAACAAACATACTAGATCTGGCCTTCACTAACATGTCAAATGGATGCACAACCACAACTGAAGAACTCTCATTATTTAAATCTGACCGCAAAATACTCACCTTTGAGCAGGAACTAACACCAGAACACACAAAGGGTGAAATAAGACTAAAAAACTTCACCAAGGCAAAGTATACCCTCCTAGATGAAGGTATAAATGTATTCCAAGCCCCACCCCATGCTGAAAGTGGTAACTACACTGAAGGTTACACTAAAGGCTGTACCAGAGAAAATAAAATCCAGATCCTCAAGTAAAAACAAGCTGCCATGGTGGACATCCAGCATCAACAAACTTTACAATAAATGCAAAAAGTTGCTGTCCATGAAAACAAAGGCAAGACCACAAAAATGGAAAGGATCCCTCTTCAGTCTCAACAGGCAAATAAGACAACTTGTCAAATCCTCTAAGGGCCTCTTTGTGAAAAACTTAGCTAGCACAGCAAAGGGTAACCATAAGGACCTTTACAACTATGCATGCAGCCTAAAAGGTAGGACCCAAGCATGTGTAGAACTAGTGACCAATGGTATCATACACACTGACCTCACAGAGATCGCCAACCTGCTAGTGGATAGGTTTGGTGAACATTTCACCCGCCCATCCCCTCCAAATCTATCACAAACCTTGCTCAAACTTCTCCCCCCACCCTATACATCTAAAGAATAGGTCCAAGGCAAAAAACACAGCATCTATGGGACCAGACAGCATGCCAAGCTGTCTTTTAAACAGACTAAAACATGAACTAGCATCATCATTAAGTATCTTTTTCAATCATAGTCTAACCAGAGGCTTTGTTCCTCCTGAATATAAAGCCATGGAACATATCATTATGGACCTCATAAATAAAGACATAGGTGACCTCCAGTCCCTGGATCCTGCCCAATTCAGCTCTGTCAATGGCAGATCCTGCCTGTTAAATCTTGTGAATTTTTTTGAAAATGTAACTAGGGCCATTTATGAGAGCAAATCTGTGCACACAGCATATCTCAACTTGGCAAACACTTTTGAAACAATCCCATACTCAGGCATTACCAATAAACTTAGCAAACTGAATGCAAACCACTTTGTTGTAGGATGGGTTGGTAGCTGGCTCACAAGCTGGACACACACTATGAAAGTGGGCAACTCTACATCAACCAGCAGACCTGTTATCAGTGGGATGCCACAGGAGTCAATGCTGGCCCCCTACTGTTTGGAATATACTTCTAAGAAGTTCAGATCAAACTAAGGGGTTATGGTTGACCAAGTTTCCAGATGACTGCAAACTGGGTGCAATTATTGAATCCCCAACTGAAGTCAGTATACTCCAGGAGGCTCTTATGCAGACCAACGACTGGTGTCTTAGTCATGGTCTTAAAATGAATACAAAGAAATGCATCATATTTCCCTTCAGCACAAACAATGCCCTTCACATTATCAAATCAACAACAATACCCTAAGTACCCACAAAGTCTTAAGGGACTTGGGTTCACAAGCTGACCGTGATCTTAACTTTGACCACCATGTATCTACTATAGTAAGGAATGCTTTCTACATAGCACCCTTGATTAGAAAAGGCATTGCCTTGAGACAAAAATAGGTTATAACCGTCTATACTCATAGGTTCATAGGTAGGTACTAGGCTATTGGCCCAAGGGCCTATACAACACTAGCCAAAAAGGTACCCTGGCTTTCCCACTAATCCACTCAGCACTAATCCAGCCCATAATTGAATATAATGCCCCATTTGGCAGGTACCGTACTAAGCACTTGCAGCAATTGGAGAGACCTCAGAGTTTTCTAACAAAGAAGATCAAGGGACTCCAGCACGTGCCTTACACAGACCAACTTAAGTCCCTGTCACTTTACTCTGTATCATATAGACTTCTTAGAGAAGACTTATGCCTGGCTTACAGAGCAATCTTAGACCCAAACCTAATGAACTTGCTGCATATACATAAGTCAAACAGGACTAGGCCCACCCATTCCAGGGACCTAAATACAGCCTGCAACTTAAATGGGACATGCTGGAGAGACAGATTTATCTCCCATTGGCTGACACGTCTTTGGAATAGGCTACCTATGTATGTGAAACAGAGTACCCCTGTGACACTGTTCAAAAGGAACGTGGACGAGTGGATCGGGCAACGTAAACTCTCACCAAGAGAATAAGGTCAGGAGAAAATTCCTGGACATGTGCAGTGATCACTAAATGCAATCTTGGGTATTAACTAACATTTTTATGGCATTACATTGGGATGAATATGTTAGGGTTGAAATTATCTCCGGATAGATAGCCTGATAATCTCCTATTATCCAATTGTCAATTAGAGTCTACTGAAAATGTCTGTAGAGAGAATGGGGTAGAGCCAGAACTCTAAGCATCCCCAAGCCACTGTAAGCAGCACAGCTCTCAGATATTTTGGCTATAGCATAAACCCATATGCCAGTAAGATGAGGCTTGCAACCTACTGGCCAGTTGAGTATACAAGTGCCAGTCCAGATTGCCTCAAATAAAGGCAGTTGACTGGAACTGGGAAGAAGGCATTCTGCCATAACAGACAAACCAGAATACCCAGAAACTAGATTCATATATCTATATATATATATATATATATATATATATATATATATATATATATATATGGTATCCACACTATTTAATGAACAACCGTTTCACCAAAAGTGAAACAGCTGAGCACACTTTCACAAAATGCTTTTCAACAAAAAAAGCACTTTCCCAAAAGTGTGCTAAAAAAAAGATAAAATGTGGAGAAATGGCTGTTGCCGAGATTTTAGCACAGTGGGGATAAGGGAATATTCCCTTTTCTATAAAAGTAGAGGGGTGTGGGGGGTGCAGCATCCCACATGGGCGGTGCAGGGGGGCTTGTTCCCCCTGCGTAAATGTGAGTAATGTTTTTTTTTTAATTTTGTTGTTTTATAACTTTTTTTGCACACTTTAGTGAAAGTGCTTTTTTGTTGCAAAGCACTTTCGCTAAAGTATGCTCGGTCGTTTATGTTTCGTGGAAATGTGATTTTGTGCAATAATCCTATATCCATATATATATATATATATATATATATATATATATATATATATATATATACACACACACACACATATATTAGTTCTTTTTGCCTTCCACAACAAAAATGACAGAATAATGCATTCATTCACAACTACTTCACCACCTAATCAAATACAGCCTTATTGCAAATTCATAACATGGTTTCATACATAACTTTGGCAAAGATATTGCCCTACTAAAAAGGTATCCATGACCAGCTAGATCATGGTTGAATTGCTGGATCAGTCTTTGTTTTACATCTCCAGAGTCTTCAGTACTGCTTCAACACTGTTGACCATTTAATGCTTAATGCTCCTCATGACTCTAAATATCTAAGGCATTTTTTTTCAAAATAATTAAGTCCTTCAAAAACCATCCAGAAGAAACTCATGCTAAATAGTCACATGGAACGATGTAATGTTGTAAATGCTGACTGTTACTGAACTCCCACAAGGCTCTGTACTAGGTCTGCTCTGTTTTCCTATTTTGTGAATGACATGGCTCATCATTGTGAAGAAGCAAAAGTGGTCCAAAATGCCAGTGATTCTTGTGCATAATTCAATCACCACAAAGAAGGTCAACCTGTAATAAGTCTTTGATTTATTACAGTTGTGGCTATATGGGATGTAATCTCAATACTACTATGGCCAAACTATGCCCTTCTCAAGTAAGAGCCAAACTCCTTGACATTATACATTACAATCCCATCTAAAGGCAGTATCAGTGCCTCTGTCACATCAGAAAACTATAGCATCTTACCTTCCTTAGAGAGATCACTATTGTGGAAGCACTCTAAACAACGCTGCTTGTTCTCACCATTGATAATTGGTTATGTGTCACCATTGATAATCGGTTATGGTTCAACAAAGATGTACATAATGCTGGCCATCAGTTCTGCATACACCAGTTTGCCTGCCCCAGAGGTAGATTTGCTGTATGGAAGGCACCACACTGCTATGCAGCTCTACCTGTGTATCAGACTCCCTGCTTGCAATACCAGGTCTGATGTAAGGTACAGGAAACCTTGACCAGACATGGAAGCCCCACTGAGTCCTTGGGTAAAGTTATGCTTTGAACAGGTAATGAGATTCACTAACATAGAATGTTACTGAATCGCATTACCTTGTCTTAGTGTATCAATTTAAATTCAGTACTTTGGCATTGTAAGATATTGAACTGGGTGAACTGAACCCTGCCCATTAAAATAAAGTTATTCCAGGGGTGGGTGAATTTTATAGTTAAGTGTAGCAAGAATGGAATAGTCGGGGCGTATCACTATTTTGGAATTCTGCCCTCTCCCTCTGCTTATTAGCTTGAATAGTATCTACTTTCTGCATTTCAGCTATACTCAGAAGCATTTTTATCTTTAACTAATCATTTTTCCTCCAGGATATTAACATTTTGCTTTAGTGAATTATTTTTCTTACATGTTTTTGCATAATGACTAGTATTTCCATGCATTCTACAAACGTGTTTTGCTTTGTATCTACTACACTTGTATTTTATTAGTGGATGCCATCTTAGAAAACATAACGTGGAAACTTTGTAGTATCAATGTGGTTTATTTTCAATACCTTATAGTTTTTGAGTATCAGTTTCTCCTTATCATACACAGCCCCAATTTTACACACTTCTAAGTTATCAGTCATAGATTTTAATGGCACACTTGATAATTTGCTGTCACGACACACATATTTATAGCGTTTTCTGATTCAAGTCTCACTCTCTCAGCAAAGTGCATCTTATATGGTCATTTCTCATTTCACAAATTTTCTTTCTCTGATTAAGAAGTCATCAGTTACACAAATTTGCAGACATGTACCCTGTGTCATAATTCTGAAACACTTGTCTCAATAATCTCTTGTACCCATTGATTTCTGGTCAACAATCAATACATTCCATAGAACAATTCTTAATTTGGTTCACAGTGCTTGGAGTATACCTTTCAATACTGCCAAACTATTACTTTCCTCCTGTTTAACAGAAAATATATTTTCCTTGATGACTTTCTTACTTACAGTTTGAAGAAATCTGGCATTCTGGATGCTTTTTGGTTTGTCACTGAGGCCACCCATGGAGATAAATGGTTCAAATCCCTGATTCCAAGACTTCCAGTTTTTCTGACATGCTCCCCTGCACCTTCAAAGTAATCACACAAAAAACTCAAGATAAATATTCTCAAAAAATGATGATTGGATAATACGCATATGAAAGAAAAATGTATGTTATCATTATTTGGTGCTCACAAGATGTGTGTCAAAAGAACTTGCACTTTGAAATACTGTTCACAGTATACTGGGTACAAACAGAAGTGCAACAAACAAGAAAAGAAATTGAATTATATAACTTCCTGTGCCTCAGCAGCTGCAAATGACAGTTGCTTATGTAGTTTTCTCCTGACCTTATTCTCTGGTTCTAGACTCGAGTTTTGTATAACTTGACTGGAACTGTTAACAACTGGAGCATTAACTTGTGGCTTAAAGCCCATGGCTGTAGAAGATAGAAAGACAGAGAAATATTGTTCCATTAAAGCTTTACTCATAAATGCAGAACTACCACAGCAAAAGTCACATCCAATAATACCTGCAGTTTATCAAAAGTATACTTCAGAACTAGTGAATTTTTATAGAAATATTCCACATGTGAACATCTTTCTGTCTTTCTTTCTGTAGAAAAATATGTTTCCTAACTTTCCTCTTGAACTGCCTTTCCATGTCTTCCACTTGTACCCATAATTTATTTATTTATTTGTTGACATTTGATTACCAGGATAGTCTGATTGGATAGGAGCCTATTTTCAGGGCAGGCAAGGAAGAAAAGCTCCAAAGTTTTACAATACAATTTAAGAACAATAATTTTCCAGTCATTAAAAATAATACAAAAAACAAATACAGTTTAAATAATTATACCAAATTAGACACAATACAAAAACATTGTTAAGAATATATACAAGTTATATGATAATGATTTAACAGTTACAGAAATTTTAAGCAGTTTATAGAGAAATTAAAGATAAGTTTGTATAATACAAACAGGAACTGCAATATGAACTTTGAGAAAAGCAGGCATATGGTATATTTAGGGAGAAAAACAAAAAAATAGCAGTTCCTAGTCGCCAAGGATGATGTATAAAAATTTTCTTTTATTATTCCATACAAAGGTGAGCGCTTTTGTCTACCTGTGTAGACTTCATAAAAATGAAAATAAATATTAATAAAAATTAAAAATTGAAAATATGTTTTTAGTTGTTAGCTATAAGCTATTTTGGAAAGTATAGAGTTGTATAGTTTATCTACACATAAGAAATTGTTAAAATATACATAGAAGTTTTTGAATAAGTTAGATATTTTTCATTACATTTTTACTGTGTAGTTTAAATTAATTAATGTGAAACAGATGATTTCTAACAAATTTTCAAATTTTTAATTTTTCAATTTTTCAATTTAATGTACTAATTTTTCAATTGAGATAATTATGTGTCCTATAAATATAGTATGGTGCCAGTTCTTATTTGTCTGATGAAGTCTACATAATGGAATAATAAAAGAAAATTTTTAGGAACTGCTATTTTTATATTTAGAGAGAAAGCCAGGGGAGAAAAAAATATATTTGGTGGTAATGTGTAAAAATTAGTATGTGAACAGAATTAATGAAATGTTAACTGAAAATGCATATAACGAAGCCTCCCTTAACAAAGTAAATATAGCTTATAATAGAATAAGGGTGATCGCAATATGTTCAATGAACAACAGATCACCGTATATAAACATATTTATTTTAAATGTGGTTATACCTACAGTTTTTATTATGTTTGGGATTCAAAAAATTCCATAAAATAATACATAACCCACCAAGGTGGCCAATAATTGATGCGTGGGGTTCAATTACCCACCCAAATGTTTGGATGAAAAGTTAAAACACCTGTTTTTTTTTCAAGATATCCACATTTGTAAAGAGTCAAGGCATTTTTTACAACTGATTAATGAGTCAGAGTAAAAAGCAAATTACACTTTTGTCACTATTGGTATAAAGGACCTTTATACACTCATCCCACATATTTGAGAAGGGGCTTTCGCAAAAAAGAATAAACTTATATGACAACCTGATGGAAAATGTATTAAAGACTAACTTCTTTATGTTTGAAGGGCAGTATTATCTGCAAAGTAAGGGGGTAGCAATGGGCTCTGCCTGTGGGGCCCCTTTTGCCAACATCACAATGATTATGTGGGAAAGAGTGTTTTTGTTGAATAGTAGTTTTATGTCCTCATTCAAACTACTTTATCATATACCTGGACAAAATCTTTGTTGTATGGGATGATAAAAAATAGATGATACCATTGTTTATAGAATATATTAATTCTACAACTGTTTTTACATTTTTCCGATGAAACCAATTATGCGAGCATACCATATTTAGTATATGGTCAAGTAAGGATTCGCCGAATGACAGGTTTACATCTCATATTTTTAGAAAAGCCACTCTTACTGTAATGCTTTCCTTCACTATACAAGTGTTTATACCACTACACAGAAAAAGGCAGTAGTAAAAGGGCAGTTCGTGAGAGCTGTCTGATTGGTCACACTTGAGGAAGAATTTTGGGATGAATGCTTGCATCTTGAGGAAATGTTTTCTACTAGGGGGTTTCTTGGCTATTTTATAGAAAACTTGATGTATGACAATATTAATAAAAGGGAAAGTGGTCATTTTATTCCCATTTGCCATTTTACATTCCCACTATGGTGATAATATTCTCTTGACATAGGAAAACAGCCCTGTTAATAATGATGGTAGTTTAACAGAAACAGCAATAACAAAGGTTATAGGAATGCTTTCATTACCGTGTATAATACTGACAGTAAATTTATAAAATGGGTCCTTGAAAAGAATTGGTCCATATTGAAGGAAGACAGGCTATACCTAAGATTAGTGAGAAACTGACTGTGATTTACAAAAGAGGTAAAAACTTAAAAAATATTCTGGAATATTTTTCAAAGACAATTAATAACATCAAAATGTTATATATGACGAAATGTGGAAGATGGTCATATTGCAAACATATATCTGAGGATGAAGATTTTTCTGTTAATTCATATATATTCAGAGTTGCAGGAAGCTTTAATTGTGATACCATGATTTATGTTGCTTTCTGCCAAAGGTGTCTGGGGTTCTGCATATGCAAAACTGAAAGGATATTGAAGGAAAGGATGTATGAACACCTATATGACATAAAAAAAATAAATAAAGGAACTAATGCATCGTCAAAACATGTGCAGAAATTCCACGCACACCAGTTTTAAATTCAGTATACTTCTAAAAGTGACCCCAGGGGTGGAGCGGCCTTGTTCCCTATTACTTGGAAAAGGGAGCTATATTGGCAGCTCCGATTTAATGATGGAAGTTTACTAGGTTTAAATGACCAATATATATATATATATATATATATATATATATATACACACACACACACACACATGCATATTGTTTCATATATTTTTTATTATTTTGTATGTTTTTTGACAGGATTACTATGTATGTTTGCACACAGGTTTATAATGATGTTACAATATGCTTTTAGAAAATGCATTTGCTGTAAGGCTGTTTTAAAGAATGTGTCCCTTTAAATTTAATCCTTAAGAAGGGCTCAGCTGTTATGTGACCATTTACTGTGTGTTTGAACTTTGTATATAAAGCTTTGGCTAAGAAAAGCTATTTTATCTGATGAAGTTTTTAAATATTAGAATGAAAGCGCTAATCCAGTTTCTTTTTGGAATAAAGCTGTGCTTGCATGCATCCTGCTTCCTTTGTGTTGGTTTACAAAGAGCTGTGTTTGGAACTATCCTGCTGACTTTGTGATGGTTTTGTGGCCAGTTTGTCTTCATTTTGGATTTCTGATTCAGAGAGAAATTTATGGAAGTAAGGAAGTGAATGAAGAAGGGACAGTAAAGAGACGTAAGGTATGACAAGGTATTTGTTCACACTTAAGGATATAGTTTATCCTAGTATTGAGCAAGAACAGAGCCAGCTTTTAGCTAGGAACTCTTTCAGGTTTTGAAGGATGGCAGTGAGGATATTGACCAGATGGATAGAGATATGGATTTCCAGGCCATAGTAACGTGGTATGAGTATAGACAAGGCCCAGCAGATTTGATAGGTTTATGGACACTCAAGAGTTTTTGGTTACTGGATCATAATGATTGACTAGGAACATAGTTGTGTTTAATGTTATTTAATGTCGGACAAGCAGATGAATTCTGTGTGTATATGTTAATTGATGGGGTAGTTCTAATGAATTTATGCATTTTAGTGCTATACAGTGGAGGTTATGAAAGGGCTATTTGCTGCAAATTTAACAACTTTGTTATATAATTGTTAAAGTTTTGATTTTTTTTTTTTGTGATGCCTGAAGGCTAGTAAGGATAGGAGCACCATAAAGAAGTGTGTGAAGGAGATACGTAGTGGCAAGTATAGCTTTAGTTGCATCTGTGAGAAAGTTTTGGCTCTGTCAAGCATCCCAAGTTGTGATGAATTTTTATGATGCAGGCTGAATTTAAGATTATCATCCACTATCATCCCTAATAATTTGCTTTAAGAAGTGACAAAGTGACTTCAATTAATGTATTATCAAGAGATAGGACTTTACATTTTGTTTTTTGATGGGAGAAGGATTTGGGAGAAAAAGTAGTTTTTTTTTTAGAGTTGAGCATGAGTTGAGTTATAAAGCTGTCTCTCATTTGCTGTTAGATCTTCCTGTGTTAATTTTTGGAAGTGTGCCACATTATCAGATCTACAACTGCGTGTGAAGTCTTCTGTGTACTGTATTAGGTAGGCCTGTTTTTGTGTGTATGTGGAGGGTGTTTGTGAGAATGTTAAAGAGTAGGGGACCAAGGATAGAGCCTTGTGGTATACTGGTGGTGACTGGGAGGAAAGGAAAGATAGTGGAGTGTGTTTTACTGACTGATACCTATTGAATAGGTAGGTTTGGAACTATAGAAGAATGGGCTGAGAAAGACCTAATGAGGACATTTGAAGTAAATGTTTGCTGTGACAAACTTTGTCAAAGACTTTAGATAAGTCTAGAAATAAGGAGGAACCTAGTTTGTCATTATATCTAGCATTATTGACAGTATCTATATAGGTTAAAAGTGCAGTGGAAGTACTATGGTAAGGATGGAAGCCATGTTTGGAGTATAGGATTTCTTCTAGAGGAGATAGTTTAACAATTGTTTTTGAATATATTTTTCAAGTATTTTAGAGAAGGGAGATAAGATTGCTATAGATCTAAAGTTAGTAATGTCTGTTGAATTTCCTCCTTTGTGCAGAGGGATAATGTGTCACTTTTTACAGGAAAATGGAACACGATTCCTGGATTGACCTATTTATAAGAAATGAGACAGGGTAGGCAATGCTATTGGCTGCTACTTTAAGGTATTCACTTGGATTGTCATCAGCTGAAGCAGAGGATGGTTTGAGTTTGTTGACCTTAAGTGAAATGTTACCATAGGCAAAGGGCTCCATGGCATCCACCACTGTCTATCATCCCACATATATCCTCTAGTGCCGCCACCCCCCCATCCCAGGTTTCCCATACTATGCATATTATTTTTGTCATCTTTTTCTCTTCATTTTTTTTCAAGAAGCCATGGCATTATATAAGTTCTGAAGTGTATTTAAAAGTTTTTTTTTCATCCAGTGATGGCTTGAACAAAACTTATGATTAAGGAAATAAATTTAGTGTGTTGCTTTTCAACTTTACCTTTTCTTGCATGCTTTTATTACACCCTATCAAGACAGTACAGTAGCATATTTGTATAACTGTCTAGCAAATAACGTAATTAAGCTAGGGATCATGGCAACAGCAAGAAGCAAAAGGGTTATAGATGTTCTGAGGTACATTTTAGAGCTTTTTCCCAATCTTTTAATCCAGTAACTGGCTATGTCAATGTATCAAGCCTGGCTAACTCTCTATAGAATGTGTAAAAATCTGTTAACCAATTTACTGTGTAATTTAATTTAATCCTGACGTGCTCAGGATTAACTGTAACCTGTGGAACTTGTTTAACTTGCTTATTTATGTAATCTCTGTAAATAGTCTGTTTGTAATATGTAATGCTGGTATTATGTAATGCTGTATCTGCTTACCCTTGGAGCTTTTCTCCCCGGGCCTCCACTGAAAATGGACATGCATCCAGTCGGACTACCCCGGTCAACAAATGTAAAATAAAAATAAAATAAATAAACAGTATTGGTCTGAGCAAGAATCATGAGTAAGAAAATAATTTCAGTCTTAATTTTTTAATTCAAGTAAGACACAAGTTGTGCCCATGAATTCATATTCAAAGCTGACAAAATAGTAATTCACAAAAAACTAACAAGATAATTGTCTGGGGATTTAGAAGTCCTATTTAAGAATACTGTCCACATGTCTGCCTCCCTAACCCCCCTCCCAAAAAAAGGTCAGTCACTGTGCATCCCTCTGCTATTAGATTGGAATTAAAGCAAAGGTTAAATTGGCCACAGTCATGTATTTCAAGTGACTGCTGTCATGCATATACATAGCATAACTCCTCACTCCTCAACCTTATTCACCAATGGCAGCCACCTGTATTAATGCCTGATGTGCAATTGTGAGGAAACTGAAAAAAATAATGATCACAGTACTGTATCCATCCTGTTGCTCTTAAACAGTACACTGCCCCTACAAAAGCTATAGTAACTGTTGTTGTACACACCAGAGGTCTGTAAAAAAGTAAACAAAACAATGGTGATACTGTCCTCAGCCCCAGCAGAAACTATAATGACCATCTGTGCACACCTCTGAGTTTTGATTGTGAGGAAAATTAAAGAAGTAATGACCACAGCAATAGCTACACACCTCTGAACAGGGCTGGTTTTAAAAAGGATGCAGTAAAGGCAGATGCCACTATTAAGTCATTTTCAAAATCCTTTTATACAGTCATGGATGTGGAGACCACCAGACTCACAGACTCAAAGAAGCTATAAATATTTGAGTGCTCCATGATGTATTTTATGTTTTATTATTGAACCATAATTACTTTTTAACTGCATGTTTTAGTGTTACCCAGTAGAGAATCTATGACATATTTTTACAAACACACACACGCACACACACACACACACACACACACACACACACACACACACACACACAAATAAATACACAGACACAGACACACACACACACACACACACACACACACACACACACACACACACACACAAATAAACACATAGACACACAGACACAGACAGACACACACACACACACACACACACACACACACACACACACACACACACACACACACACACACACAAGCATAATGGCAGTGCTGATGATGATTGTGATAGAAAAGTGAAAGAAATTATAGCCAGCTTGTTACTCTTACACTACAACTTTCCCAACCCTCCCATCCATACACACAAGCATAAGACACAGCCATATTAGTTTTACATTTCTTCTTCTTCTTTTGGCTTTTCCAGGTTATGGGTCACCGCAGCAGATCACCTGTCCACTCATGACTGGAAGTGGAGTTTTATGGTGTTGAGTTGCCAGCCCAGCGCCCAACCTTCCACAGATGGCACACACATGCATGCACTCATGCCAAGGGCCAATTTAGAGTGGCCAATCAACCTACAGTATGTCTTTTTGACAAAACTGGAGCACCCGAAGGAAACCCACGTGACCACAGGGAGGACATGCAGACTCCACACAAAAAGCACCCCAGCCGAGGATTGAACCAGAGAACCTCTTGCTGTGAGGCGACAATGGACCACCACAGCTGCCCATCCATACTACTTTTACACTGATTTCGTCAAATGGCTTTACACTGTGTGGCACTAGTATTGCCACACCAGATCAGTGATTGTTGTTTAGCAGTCCTCAGGAATAACGTGTACCTGTCACTGTTCCTGATTTTATGGAAAAGCCATGATTTTGCCTTATGTTTGGCCTTTCACTTGTAAAAATTTTGTTTGCTGGTAACTTATTCAGGATTGTAGTCAGCCCAGATGCCAGATATTAAAGTTTATCACTTGTTATTGTTCAAAAAATTCATGTTGTTGCAAAACATGTTATTCTATTTATTTATTTATTTTTCTATTTATTTATTTATTTACTTATTTATTTACTTATTTATGTTGAGAATTACAGTAATATTTTAAAAAGTGTTCCTGAATCTCAACTTTTTTTTCTGCCATTATGCTTTGGCTTTGCCCAGATTTCTTGAACAAAGAAGGTGAGAGTTATAGTATCTGGTATCCCATCAGCATTTATTAAATGATGAAAAAAATCATCCATGAAGATTTGGAACATCTACTGTCAAAATCCCAGTTAAGCACTGAAGTTGTTTTCTCAAAATTGTTGATCTCTAGCACTTACCTCGCTCATGGTCATTTACCAATAACTGGCTTTTCCTAACAGGGTCATATCACAACTATGTTTAGGATAATGCACTTAATCAGATAATGAATTTCTTTTTTTTCTCCTTATTTTCCCCCAAATAGCAAAGGATGATTAGGGACACTCCCTCAGCTATGGGTATTGCAAGTGTGAAAAGCTGGCTATGATGTTAGTTTTACTGGAGAGAATGCCCACCTGCTAGATGTAATTAAGTCAAGTGCACTCTAACCATGGTAAAACATTTAATGAAATGATGAGGCCTGCTACTTGACAAAACAGTGTTACTAACAAGAGATACCTTTGAATATTAAAGAGGAAGTGGTACCAACCCTTTGGATTCTTCATCTGAAGAGTTATTATTACCCATCTGGTTTATTAAATACACAAGTCTGATTTTGTTGGTTTGACAAACATAACAAAATATCAAAATAAGATACTTTGCTGTGTTTAAGGGGTTCATTACAACTCTTGCTGGCCTGAAATTGGTCTAACCTAGTAAAAACACAAAAATAAATAAATATTTAAAGCAAGCTATATTATAATGCTTTAATTAACATAATGACCATAAGTGGTGAAATGCTGCACACATCCAAAACTAATTCTCTGTAGTTTTATGGATGCATGAGGTATCATTATGTGTGTTTTAATAATCTGGGGGCGATTTCTCAGTATTATAATCTATAGCCATTTTGTACCAAGCAGTGTTGTGCTAATGGTGTACTTCATATTAGATTTACTTAGTAATTCATGGTTATGGATATAAATAAATATGTTCACACTAACATTAAAACCACTAATGCCAGTCTTACTATTTCTCACCCAATTTATATTTCTCTTTTCCCTTACTTTTATGTAGTGCATATACGCACATCGCTGTGCTATAGATTTTTTGGGACAGTTCAGAAATTCTCACTTTTGTGGTCTGACAGCCTGATGTGCATGCTTTTGTGCACTTGTGTGTGCGTGGGTGTGTGCATGTGCTTGTGTGTGATTATGTGTGCATGTGCTTGTGTGTGTGTGTGTGTGTGTGTGTGTGTGTGTGTGTGTGTGTGTGTGTGTGTGTGTGTGTGTGTGTGTGTCTGTGTGTGTGCATACACACTTGTATGTGTACTTGTGTGTGTATGTATAATTGACACACTGACTCACAAGGCAAGGACAACCCCATTCTATACATGAATGTGTTTTCATGCAGGTTATTTGTCTGTTGCACTAAAATTGTCTGGAAAATGATTTGAGAGATTTTCATATAGTATGATGTAAGCATGTACCTGAATTTGACATCAATAGTCAAACGGGTGTGGAGGTTTGGTTAAAGGATTGCATCTGAGTTTAGATTTCATGCCAGTCTCAAACTAATCCGTCTAAAGTTTGTCAAAGAACTGACTCTGACAGAAAAAAAAAATCAGAATTCTTCATGCTCTTCTCAATAAATTTACAAAGTTGAATAAACAGTATTTGCATGATATACTTTAATATACAAATAAAGAAATTGTTTGCCTATAAACATATAATTTGGGGTCAGAGATTGTAGTCTGGTTTGAATGAGATGCCTGGTAACTATGAACTTGTTGTTAGTTTGCCATTAGGGAATTGGGTTGGCATAATAGTTAAAGTGTTTACCTCACAACACACAAGGTAAAGGGTTTGATTCTCACCTTTGTGTGAAATTGGCTAAGCTAAAATGGTCTGCATGGCAGCTAGCCTGGTACTTACCTATAAATGTATAAACCTATAATCTGAGCTTATGCCTCACAACATGGTTGTGATAGTGAGGAAAATAATGCATTCAGGCAACAGTTGCATGACACAGATAAAGCAAGACAGCATGAGTTGGTGTTGATAGTGGGGGAGCTGAGTGCATATATTGAGACAGACAGAAACAGATATGAGGACTGCCTAAGTTCACATTGGTAAGGCAACAGGAATAAATAAAGAGAGGCCATTCTAGATTTCTATTTGGCACTTAGCTTGATGGTGGCCAGCAAATTATTCAGCAAGAGACACAGTCATTAGATCACATACAAGAGTGGCCAAAATGCAACTCGGGTAGATTTCTCACAGTAAGAAAAGGACATTTGGGTTGAACCAATGACTGCCAAATCATCTATAGTGAAGCAGGCAGCTCACATCATAAGCCACTAGTTGCTACATTCAATTGCAAACAATGAACAGATAAAGCTCTAAGGGCAAAGAGACTAGACTGAGGATCTGTAAGCTGACTGGAGATTAAGGACAAGACCTCAAAGAAATTCTCAGGGCTTGAGCACCTTTAGAATGAGCCTGCATTTGCATGAAGTAATTTGGAATAACTTAACATAACAGCTGTGCATTTATGTAGAACAAATGTGAAATAAATTGCTGTGGCCATTATTATTTTATTTTTATATCCCTACCACACATCTGAGAATTACACGGTCAGTAATGTGTCTATACATAATTAGCACAGGAGCTATCTTTGAATGAAAATGACTGACCTTGCTGTGGTTATTAAGTTAAATAATCTTTTAATTTGGCTTTTTTGGACTAGTGTGCACTTGTGTAAATCAAGCTGGAATACTTTACTGTGTCCGTTTGTTTTTATTACAGTCAGACATATGAGATGTAGAAAGTCTGCAAAGTGCTTTAATTTTCTGGTTCAGGAGCCATCTGTAGACAAAAGTAACTTACCCTTGAATTTTGATTATAATTAAGCAGTCAGTGATTTGGCATGGCAGGAGCAGTATCATGAGTATATTGTGTTTGCTGAAAGCAACATAAAAATTATTGCTAAAACATATACGTGTGTGTGTGTGTGTGTGTGTGTGTGTGTGTGTGTGTGTGTGTGTGTGTGTGTGTGTGTGTGTGTTTCTATGTGTGCACACACATGCATGTATCTGTGTGCATGAGGGGTTTGCTGCACTGCATTTGAAAGCAATAAGCTAGTGATGATGTGTTTCATGTTCCAATACAGTGGTTTGTTTAACCTTTTCTTTTCACCAGTATACAACAAACGCTGAGTTCTGGAGTCGATGTTCCAATACAGTTAAACATTAGCACTTTGCACTATAATTAGCAAGCCTTGCTGAACTGGACTGGACAGAATGTGTATGAAAGCAACTGATCATTAGTCCAGTGGTGCTGCAAGTAGTGCTCACAGTGCTAAGGTATCTAGTTGAATTCTTGGTTGTGTTTTTTTTTTTTTTAATGTGGAGCCCTCCTTTTCTCTGTGTAGGTTTTATCTATATATTTTAAATGCCTCCAGTACCCAAAAACACGCTATAGGCAAATTAGAATTTCTCCAATTTGCCTGTAGGTAAGCCTGCAGTATGTGTGCTTTGTTTTGCTTGTTGTGATAAACTTGGCTTGACAGATGCTGTGTGTGTGTGAGTGTGTGTGTGTGTGTGTGTGTGTGTGTGTGTGTGTGTGTGTGTGTGTGTGTGTGTGTGTGTGTGTGTTTATTTGGGAAAAAAAATAATGTAATTGAGTTTTATTTGTAGAGACACAGTCAGTATTCCCAGTCACATGTAAATCTTCTGGGTAGTGAAAAACAGCAAGTCATTATACTTCGAAAGTAAGATATACAATGCAGCATTGAAATCTCGACAGAGCTTTTGATACCTGGTGGCCTCCACATCCCTGACTGTATACATGGATTTTGACAAAGAAGTAACAGGGGCATTTGCCCTGTGTCCCACTTAAAGGTGGAACAGAATGTTACTATAGATTGCATGGGGGCTAGGGACAGTGTAGTCATTATTACTGTATCCTCCCTCCCAGTCAAACCTCAGAGGAATACACAGAAGGTCACTAGAAGTTGTCTAGGTGCAGCAAACAATATATGAGCAGCAAGTTGGAATACATTACTATGATTTGTTTTTTCATTTACCTCACAAGTGAACATTACACATGTATGAAAGTGCTTATCTTTTGGGGGTAGGAGCTGAAATATATTTCTGCATTTTATTTATTCTTCCCAGTTCATCCCAGTCTAATATCAGATGATGTACAAAGCAGGTGTTAGTTGTTGGGATGTAGGGCCGAGAAGGCATGCTATGTAGATGTATGGCATCAGCAACTTGACAATTGACAATAACTTTACTGTACTTCAATGGTCATTGGTTACAATGTTATTTGAATTTCATTTATAAAGGCTTGTTAACATTTCATTAACTGACTCTGAAGATGCCCTAGTTGGGTGAAAGTGCTAAGTCAGTCTATGTGTATGTGTTATTTGTTTCATTAAAGCTGTTGGTGATTTTACTTTTTGCATCACCAGTATTTTCTTTTTACAAGTTAATATCTTTACTTTGGACTGTAAATTTGCTACTACCCATCTATTCATTGACATTACATTTGAATAGAGTAAGAAAAGTACTATGCTTCATGTGGAGGGGTAGTATACATATTTACAGGAAGCAGAAATGTATTGGCAATCAACAGAGTATCAATGCAAATGGGGTGATGTGAGGAAATTAACCTAGTGCAGAGTAGTGTTGATAAAGTGATACGTCATGCATTCAGGAATTTGCATTTGCAATCCTCAAACAGATACTGTCTGAATTGGGATGTGAACATGCCATAGTTAGTATGCTCAGTGAGGTAATGAGGAAGGGATTGCAAAAGTTTTGAAACAATCACAGAGACACTAGAGTCAGAGCAGTGTAGTAGATAGGATTTCAAGATTAGGGCCTATTCTAGTCTTGCTTCAGAGGTTCTAGGTTAGGTTACTACATATTACTTTCATTTTAAGTAGAGAAGGGGAATTTTGCTATGGTAATATGAACAGCTGGAAGTCCAGAAGTGGGTTGTATCTGACTTTTACTGTAAACCATTTTATATTGAATAAAGTAATTCAGTGGTGTTCAAGGTGAGGGGAATTGTTGATGATGCAGCATATTTTATTACGTAAGATCTATAATGTTGATGTGTTTGACTGAGGAAGTGGCCAATAAATGTAAGACATATCCAGATTTTGTGATCAGGACACCTTTAACCAGCTGGAGATGAAAGAAAATAAGATATTTTTCTGAGCCTTGGCAGTTGATTTTAGCTCTGTGTGATTAAATATGCTCTGAAGTTAAAAGAGATTTTTTTTCAAGCAGGATTTCTATTTATCAGAATGAAGTGGTAGTGTTGATAATGTCATTGTGCTGGTCTAAAAGTCTGAAGGACCTGGGAACTTTGGAAAGTATTTTCTTTATACCAAAGAGCAAATCTTTTTTTTTCTTGGTGGGAGATGGTTTAGGAAGACCTTTTTGGAGATGAAACAGAGATTTAGAAGCAGAAGGTCATTTTGTACTAAGTTTTGGATAACTTGTTCTGCAGGGTTGGATCTGTAGATAACCATGTTATTGGCATGTAAGAGAAGTTTTAACTGGAGAACGTCAAGGGGTAATTTATTTTTAAAACTGTTATTAGAATGTGAGGTTAAGGTATCTATTGCAGAGAAGAATGTGAACTAAGATAAGAATTTCCTGTATATTATTCCTTCTTCTGATAGGAAGTGGTCTGGAGAAATTAAGCTGCAGAAATTTTTCACTACAAGTCCTTTTGCATAGCAGAGCAATCTGTAGGGTTAGGATTCCAGGAAACCAAAGGTCATGATGCTGGAGGTAAAGATTGCTGATCAAACAGGAGACTGCAGAGGTAACTTTTTTTGTACTACTTTGTTCTAGTTGTTGGATTTGGCTGGACACATTCTGGTTGTGTGTATCTAAAACAGACAAATAAATTCCAATAGCAGTAACTTATTTATTTTCTCAATGGGTCTGTCTGGAAAGTTGAGAGCTTCCAAACTTCCTTTTTTAGTTTATTTCTGAAACAAATGCACCTATCTTTGCCGCATGAAGATTTGAAAAATAGTTTTATCACTTTTGTAAGAATGCTCTGGTGAACCAGATCAGGTGTAATTACCTTGGTGGGCTACTTGCCCATATGCAATATATTTTGCAGTAACATTTAATGCTATAGCAACACCATTTTTCATTTTTTTCATTTAGGGTAGTCTGTCATTAACTCTGCTGCTGCTGTCAGTTTCAAACCATGCTGATGGGGAAAGGTTTAGAAAGACTACTGCCTCACATTGTTTTTTTTACTGCATACACACCCCCATTTTTTTTTTTTTTTTTTTTTTTTTTTTTGTAGACACTACTGTAGAAAGAACTGCACTGCAAGAATGCAGGACAATCTATCACATTTTGAATGCAGCCCAAGTCCTTACCAAGAGAATCCACAACAGTCACTGTGTCCAGACAGATGGATCATAGGCTCATAGGAGTATACTAGGCTAATGCCCCTAGCACCCTTACAAGCCTAGCCAAGTACACCCTCTGTTCCCAAGAATATCAAGGTGTTAAGTGGTACTAAGTCAGCAGCTACTGCCCCTGCCAAAGAGGGACACAAGTGAAACTCCAGGGGTGAATTTGCAGTTTCCCATCCAGTCATCCAAATTACACTTAAATAGGGTCAGCAAAGGGGTCTGCTTCACCTGATTTGGAAGTTTGTTCCAGAGGAGAGGTAACCTCTGTGAGACATATCTGTCTCTAACAAGTCCTGTTGATGTCACATACTAGGTTGAGTTCTCTAGAGCAAGTGAATCTTATACCCTTTGATTTATGAATGTTCAGCATTTCCGTTAGAACAGGATTTGAGATTGCTTTATATGGAAGGCAGAGGTCACCTCTGAGAAGTCTGTAAGACACAGAGTATAGTGACAGTGATTTCAGCCTGTCAACATATGACATATGCTAAAGACACTGAATTTTCTTTGTAAGAAACCTTTGAGGTCTTTCCACTTGCTGCAGGGGCTTGGTAAGGCACTTATCAAAGGTAGCATTGTACTCTATTATTGGCCTGATGAGTGAGGAGTACAGGGGTTTATAACCTCTTTTGTTCTGGATGCAGTTCCCTTACTTATGAGGGGGGCAGTGTAGAAAGCACCATTATTACCATTGTGAAGATGTGGATGGTCAAATAAAAGGGTGCATGTTCCTTCATACTTTACAATCCCCCATTTGATGCTATGTAAGCATTTCCATTTAGTTCCTCATACATTTTTCTAGACTCTATCATGACCATATTATTGAGTTTTTCAACCTCATCATGAATACTGTTTCTTTCTTGAACATCATCAATTATTGCAGACATATAAAAGTTAGGATTTTTGGCACTTGTTTTAGAAGACTTAAGCTTTAAGACACATGCTTTTATTATAAACAATAATAAAAAGACAAAAATAATACTGCAATTGTTAAAATCAGTTTGAGTAGACCTCCTCCCCATCTGGGGAAGAGGTTGGTTAGCCAAGCCCAAGTGGAGCTATCTGCCTTTTCTTCTTCAGAGAGTTGAGAAACCGTTTGTATGAATTAAGATGACTCTCAATTTTGTGCTGATTGTTGGGAATAAATGTATAACACTCCTCTTGGATTAAAGCACAAGTACCACCTTTCATAGCAAGTACAAAATGAAGGGCCATGTGGTTTTGGAGGACCACAGCCCTCATGGCAGTCAGTTCATTAGTCACTAGTTCTAACGCTGAAAAGGTAGTATTGCTTAAGACTTCAAGGAGTTTAGAAAGTTTTCTCAGTTCCCAGATTGATTTTACAGCTCCATAAGCAGGTATAATACCTGCCCAGGATATGACATCATCTCCCAGATCCATGTGGGCCAGTCCTTTTGTACTCGCGTGGGCAAGGTCTTGATGATAAATCCAAGAAGCATCCACTTTTCCCACTGGATTGGTTTTCTCATATGTTTTTTAAGGTACATCTATCTGAGACAACGGGTGTGTTTATATTATGCGGGGGTGTGGGAATCACCTTTTTAGCCTGTTTTTAACCTTCATTTAAAATTGTTGGTAAGTTTCTCTTTCTGGGCTCATACTCTGATGACAGTGGTTGCCCACTGTATGCTGTTTAGAATTTTAGTCCGTTGTTCTAGTAAATTTTTTGAGTGCAGTGGAACTGCACAGTTATGTCGAAGAGATTGTCTGCTATTGCATGTGGTATAACTGTAATCTGATTTATTGCATTTATGTACATAGTGCATGTTATGATAACTAAGCTATTGTGATGCATCTGTATATTTTCTTCCTATTTGCTTGAGTTGTACTTCTTGTGTATGTTCTTTTGCTGGTATGAGTGATTGCTAGAAGTGGTCCAAAATAAATATTCCACTAACACAGCTAATAAATGAAGGGAGAAGGTTTGTGTTGTTATCATTTTTAGAAGACATTTAGGAAGCCTTGGTTTAAATAAGAATGCAGTATTTCTGATGACACAGAAAGCTCACTTTCAAATGTACCATTAACAATATATTTAATTTCCCCTCTTGGATTTGTGTACTTATACAACAATCATACTTTTCAACTTATTTGAATTTTGGAAAAAGCCAAAAATAATGGACAGTACAACACTCCATATCAGGGAAATTTTTAAATATTACTATAAATCACTTAAAGGTTGCTAGGATAACAGGTTTTGCATCGATGTGCATTGTTTGAAGAAAAAGAAGAGTGAAACGTCAGTGTATGGCATTACTGATTGACTGCAATCCTCAGCAATTTACCAAAAAAGTCAAACATTTTATAAGGGGCAGGTCAAAAATATTAGGCAAATAAGGGGAATTCTGCAAAATTAGGACAGCTGTGAGGGAAAGCACAAATGAGTGCATTTATTTTATTTACATTTTGGTTATTGGGTTGGAGCTCTGGTATACTGCAGGCTCAGGCATGGTTACTTTCATGACAATAGCAACAAACATGTAATAAAAGTAATCAAAAGGGGAACAGAAAGGTAATGCATACTACTCGTCACAAAAAGAGACACTGTGTACAAAGTTTATGCCATGTTGAGGTGTATAAACTAGAAGCAGAAAAGTGTAACCAGAGTAGTGGCAAGAAAAGAGTGAGATGTGGATTTAGTCTTAGAAACTGTAGGACAAAGCAAGAGATAAGTATTGGTCAGGTCAAAGAGTCCAAGGAGAAAGAAGGACTGAGACAACGAGCAGAAGAAAGAGAAGCTATGTGGATATTATAGGTTCATAGGTACCTACCAGGCTATTGATCTGGACAGATCTTAAGAAGACAATCCATGCATTCCTATAGTAATTATTAGCCCCCTCACCACTTTTTATTTCGCAAATGAATCACCAAAGACTGGCCACACAAGTAAATACTGGATACTTACATGATTCCCCTTTCCACAAGGACCACTGGTGCTAAACCAGGAGTGAATTTGCTACTTGTAAAAAGAAAATACTGGTGATGCAAAAAGTAAAATCATCAACAGCTTTAATGAAACAAATAACACATACACATAGACTGACTTAGCACTTTCACCCAACTAGGGCATCTTCAGAGTCAGTTAATGAAATGTTAACAAGCCTTTATAAATGAAATTCAAATAACATTGCAACCAATGACCATTGAAGTACAGTAAAGCTATTGTCAATTGTCTTGAGAATTAACTCTTGCTGGTGCAACAAAGTTACACTTGTCAAAAAGTTTACCCCCCCCCCCATACAGCACAAAAATGTAACAATATTCAGTGTATCTCAAACCATCCTTCATTTAAAAAATCCCTTGGGTTTCTTTATTACAAAACTTTTCAAATGCATAATGCTTTGTGTTTTAATATACATGCCAAAGATAAGGTGTCATTAATGCCTGGTCGTGTGCTGGCTTCTAATCTAATTTGCCATAAGCATTTTCTAACTTCAATCATGTTTTTATAATCACCACCAAAATCTTTAGTATATAATCTGTCAATGACAAAAAATATAAATTTCTTGAAATTCATGCAGTCCTTGCTGTGGGTAAATAGAGAATTAGTTAACGTTTTGTTTTTTTATGTCCCTGGCATGTTCCAGTATCCTTTGTCTTAATTTTGTTGTGGTCATTCCAATGTAAAACGCTGGGCAGGATAAGCAAGTAGCCACATATATGACCATGTTCGTGTTACAATTACAGTAACCTGGACACATCAGGGACCTTTTGTAATTACCAATTTGTACATAAGGACCATCGTTAATGTATTTGCAAGCTTTACAATTTCCGCATTTAGCCATCCTTGCAGGTTTTTGACTAATGGGTTTAGGTATTTTCTCCAAAAGTTCCTTAATGTTTACATCCCTGCTGTTTATAAATTTTGGGCCATCTCCTAAGATGTTTAACATATCTGTAGTAAATATGTTGTGCCATCCTGTTTCAATAACTTCCTTCACCTTACCAGACATGGTGTTGTGCTGCAATACCATGCCTGTCTGAATGTCATTGTGTTTATGTTGATGTCCAGAGACCTTTCCTATGTCTTTTGATTTATCTGATAAAATAGGTTTAAAGTCTCTTCCCCTTCTTTGAATAATGTTGTGTTTAGTTGACATTAGTAAGTCCATGGGGTAGCCTCTTTCTGCAAATAAACCAATCGATGTCTCAATTTCTTCTAAGAATATAATATTCTCACTAACTATACAAGATGCCCTAATCATCTGACCTTTTACTACATTTTTCTTAACATAATGTGGATGACAGCTTTCATAATGTAAGAAGGTATTACTGTATGTCTTCTTCCTAAATAGACTTGATTCTATCCTCACATCCCTGATATATAAAGGCAAGTCCAAAAAAATCAATCAAGCTTTTGTCAACCTTACTAGTGAACTTCAAAAAAGTTGTATTTAAGTAAACTATGAAATCATCCAACTCGTCATGAGATCCCTTCCATAAAATAACATGTCATCCAAAAATCTTAAATAAATAATCATTTGGATGCATAATTGGATGTTAAAATATATTAGTCCTCCCAGTCAGCCAATACCAGGTTGGCTATTGCTACTCCCGTGCATTGTTTGTAAAAATCACCCTCAAAATGAATATAGTTGTTTTCTAAGACAATCTGCATTGTCAACCAATAAACTTCTTTTTACTTGGTGAATATGGCTATATTTAGCCAGACTTCTAGAAAACCAATCCAAAACTATATCTTGAGGTATTACTGAAAATAAATGTGTCATATCAACTGTAACAAACCAAAAATTCCCCAGGGTCATATTTAGCAAAGTCCTTAGGCAGTCCAGACAATGCAGGAATCCTTTAATATATGTGGTATATGGTTGAGTGTTTTTGCTGACAATATCGATATATGCCACCAAGAGTTCCGTTTTTGATCCTCTTGCTGCCACAATTGGTCTAAAGGGAGGGTTGGTAATTTCCTTGTGTATCTTAGGAATACCAAACAGACTGGCCATAACTGGGTGTTCTACTGACAAATAAATATATTCATCGTGGTTAATAATTCCCTCACAGAGGAAATCATAACTTTGCCAGTCAATCTTTGTATATGCCCTCTGAACATCAAATTTAGATACCAATTCGTAGGTATCAGAATCTTGCAATATATTCTGCATGTTCCATAAGTAGTCTGTTTTTGACATTATAACTACCCCACCTCCCTTGTCCGGTTTCATAACCCTGTATTGACTATTAGTTGAAAGTTCCTTTAGACAAAATTCTTCTGCAGATGTCAAATTTTTGTGGGTGTGCACCCTTGTTTCAGTCACTCTTCTCATCTGGGAGATACACAAACATTGAAAAGCTAGTACCAAAGGGATGTGTGGTGGAATAAATAAGCTACTCCTCTTAACTGTTATAGTCTGCCTCTCTCTTTCAACATTAGATTTATTCATAAAATATAACTTTAAGTTAGGTTGTCTTGTGTATAGTTTCAAGTTGATGATGGGTTTGCTTATGTCATATTTAAAATTAGGTACGTAAGAGAACCTTTTTTCATCAGACTCAAATGACTATCAGAAATGGACAAATCTGAATAGTTATAAATGTTGAAAGAGCCATCACGAATAATAAATGGACCTTCATGATTGTCCATGTTGTTATCCGGACTAAAATGACCAATCAGTGAGTCATTGACTTCCTTAACCATTAATACATCAACTGTGGAATCAGTAATGTTCAATAACAATTCAGTGTTGCCAGTAGATTGATCTATATTGTTTGTTCTCAATTGTGGTCGCTCTACCTGTACTGCCAATTCCTGTTGGAATTGTTTCTCCTCTGTCCCCCACCTCTCCAGTTGTCCCCTGCTTGGAAGTTTTGCCAGTGAGGTGGTCTTTGGTCTGGATAATTCTGTGGTTGATCCCGGTTCCTTAGTCGATTGGCCCGCCTTAAGGGGGAGTGGGTTCTCTAAAAAAAACTTCCCCTTGTCTATGTCCACTTGTGTACCTACAGCCTCCCCTACCTCAGTCTGAAGTGTTTCTCTTCTTGTGTCTAATTCCCTATGTCCCTCTTTGGTGTTCGGCATATGGTAAGCCTTTTTCTCCTTGTATTCATTTGTATCCCTTTGAATTTTCCTTTGTTTTCTTTCCATACTAATTTTTACAAACTTGTCAAGGTCTGTCTTCATCTTTTTTGTGCTGTATGGGGGGTAAACTTTTTACAAGTGGAACTTTGTTGCACCAGCAAGAGTTAATTCTCAAGACAATTGACAATAACTTTATTGTACTTCAATGGTCATTGGTTACAATGTTATTTGAATTTCATTTATAAAGGCTTGTTAACATTTCATTAACTGACTCTGAAGATGCCCTAGTTGGGTGAAAGCGCTAAGTCAGTCTATGTGTATCTGTTATTTGTCTCATTAAAGCTGTTGGTGATTTTACTTTTTGCATCACCGGTATTTTCTTTTTACAAGTTAATATATTTACTTTGGACTGTAAATTTGCTACTACCCATCTATTCATTGACATTACATTTGAATAGGGTAAGAGAAGTACTCTGCTTCATGTGGAGGGGTAGTATACATATTTACAGGAAGCAGAAATGTATTGGCAATCAACAGAGTATCAATGCAAATGGGGTGATGTGAGGAAATTAACCTAGTGCAGAGTAGTGTTGATAAAGTGATACGTCATGCATTCAGGAATTTGCATTTGCAATCCTCAAACAGATACTGTCTGAATTGGGATGTGAACATGCCATAGTTAGTATGCTCAGTGAGGTAATGAGGAAGGGATTGCAAAAGTTTTGAAACAAGCACAGAGACACTAGAGTCAGAGCAGTATAGTAGATAGGATTTCAAGATTAGGGCCTATTCTACTCTTGCTTCAGAAGTTCTAGGTTAGGTTACTACATATTACTTTCATTTTAAGTAGAGAAGGGGAATTTTGGTATGGTAATATGAACAGCTGGAAGTCCAGAAGTAGGTTGTATCTGACTTTTACTGTAAACCATTTTATATTGAATAAAGTAATTCAGTGGTGTTCAAGGTGAGGGGAATTGTTGATGATGCAGCATGTTTTATTACATAAGATCTATAATGTTGATGTGTTTGATTGAGGAAGTGGCCAATAAATGTAAGACATATCCAGATTTTGTGATCAGGACACCTTTAACCAGCTGGAGATGAAAGAAAATAAGATATTTTTCTGAGCCCTGGCAGATGATTTTAGCTCTGTGTGATTGAATATGCTCTGAAGTTAAAAGAAATTTTTTTTCAAGCAGGATTTCTATTTATCAGAATGAAGTGGTAGTGTTGATAAGGTCATTGTGCTGGTCTAAAAGTCTGAAGGACCTGGGAACTTTGGAAAGTATTTTCTTTATACCAAAGAGCAAATCTTTTTTTTCTTGGTGGAAGATGGTTTAGGAAGACCTTTTTGGAGATGAGACAGAGATTTAGAACCAGAAGGTCATTTTGCACTAAGTTTTGGATAACCTGTTCTGTAGGGTTGGATCTGTAGATAACCATGTAATTGGCATGTAAGAGAAGTTTTAACTGGAGAACGTCAAGGGGTAATTTATTTTTAAAACTGTTATTAGAATGTGAGGTTAAGGTATCTATTGCAGAGAAGAATGTGAACTAAGATAAGAATTTCCTGTATATTATTCCTTCTTCTGATAGGAAGTGGTCTGGAGAAATTAAGCTGCAGAAATTTTTCACTACAAGTCCTTTTTCATAGCAGAGCAATCTGTAGGGTTAGGATTCCAGGAAACCAAAGGTCATGATGCTGGAGGTAAAGATTGCTGAGCAAACAGGAGACAGCAGAGGTAACTGTTTTTGTACTACTTTGTTCTAGTTGTTGGATTTGGCTGGAAGCATTCTGGTTGTGTGTATCTGAAACAGACAAATAAATTCCAATAGCAGTGACTTATTTTTTTTCTCAATGGGTCTGTCTGGAAAGTTGAGAGCTTCCAAACTTCCTTTTTTAGTTTATTTCTGAAACAAATGCACCTATCTTTGCCGCATGAAGATTTGAAAAATACTTTTATCACTTTTGTAAGAATGCTCTGGTGAACCAGATCAGGTGTAATTACCTTGGTGGGCTACTTGCCCATATGCAATACATTTTCCAGTAACATTTAATGCTATAGCAACACCATTTTTCATTTTTTTCATTTAGGGTAGTCTGTCATTAACTCTGCTGCTGCTGTCAGTTTCAAACCATGCTGATGGGGAAAGGTTTAGAAAGACTACTGCCTCACATTGTTTTTTTTTACTGCATACACACCCCATTTTTTTTTTTTTTTTTTGTAGACACTACTGTAGAAAGAACTGCACTGCAAGAATGCAGGACAATCTATCACATTTTGAATGCAGCCCAAGTCCTTACCAAGAGAATCCACAACAGTCACTGTGTCCAGACAGATGGATCATAGGCTCATAGGAGTATACTAGGCTAATGCCCCTAGCACCCTTATAAGCCTAGCCAAGTACACCCTCTGTTCCCAAGAATATCAAGGTGTTAAGTGGTACTAAGTCAGCAGCTACTGCCCCTGCCAAATAGGGACACAAGTGAAACTCCAGGGGTGAATTTGAAGTTTCCCATCCAGTCATCCAAATTACACTTAAATAGGGTCAGCAAGGGGCTCTGCTTCACCTGATTTGGAAGTTTGTTCCAGAGGAGAGGTAACCTCTGTGAGACATATCTGTCTCTAACAAGTCCTGTTGATGTCACATACTAGGTTGAGTTTTCTAGAGCAAGTGAATCTTATACCCTTTGATTTATGAATGTTCAGCATTTCCGTTAGAACAGGATTTGAGATTGCATTATCTGGAAGGCAGAGGTCACCTCTGGGACGTCTGTAAGACACAGAGTATAGTGACAGTGATTTCAGCCTGTCAACATATGACATATGCTAAAGACACTGAATTTTCTTTGTAAGAAACCTTTGAGGTCTTTCCACTTGCTGCAGGGGCTTGGTAAGGCACTTATCAAAGGTAGCATTGTACTCTATTATTGGCCTGATGAGTGAGGAGTACAGGGGTTTATAACCTCTTTTGTTCTGGATGCAGTTCCCTTACTTATGAGGGGGCAGTGTAGAAAGCACCATTCTTACCATTGTGAAGATGTGGATGGTCAAATAAAAGGTTGCATGTTCCTTCATACTTTATAATCCCCCATTTGATGCTATGTAAGCATCACCATTTAGTTCCTCATACATTTTTCTAGACTCTATCATGACCATATTATTGAGTTTTTCAACCTCATCATGAATACTGTTTCTTTCTTGAACATCATCAATTATTGCAGACATATAAAAGTTAGGATTTTTGGCACTTGTTTTAGAAGACTTAAGCTTTAAGACACATACTTTTATTATAAACAATAATAAAAAGACAAAAATAATACTGCAATTGTTAAAATCAGTTTGAGTAGACCTCCTCCCCATCTGGAGAAGAGGTTGGTTAGCCAAGCCCAAGTGGAGCTATCGGCCTTTTCTTCTTCAGAGAGTTGAGAAACAGTTTGTATGAGTTCAAGATGACTCTCAATTTCGTGCTGATTGTTGGGAATAAACGTACAACACTCCTCTTGGATTAAAGCACAAGTACCACCTTTCATAGCAAGTACAAAATCAAGGGCCATGTGGTTTTGGAAGACCACAGCCCTCATGGCAGTCAGTTCATTAGTCACTAGTTCTAAAGCTGAAAAGGTAGTATTGCTTAAGACTTCAAGGAGTTTAGAAAGTTTTCTCAGTTCCCAGATTGATTTTACAGCTCCATAAGCAGGTATAATACCTGCCCAGGATATGACATCATCTCCCAGATCCATGTGGGCCAGTCCTTTTGTACTCATGTGGGCAAGGTCATGATGATAAATCCAAGAAGCATCCACTTTTCCCACTGGATTGGTTTTCTCATATGTTGCGTATTTGTAATGAAGTTGTGTGTGACATAGCTGGGACTAAATAGCCTAGGAAACAGCTGCCTGACCATTTTCCCGGCAGCCATTTGCAGGCCCTTTGGCTGCACACAAAGTAATAATTTTCCACTTTATTGTAAATATTACTGTACACATAGCTTTGTTCTGAGTGAAACACCTTTTTGTCCATTATTCCCAGCTGTTGATACAAGGTGGAATCATTTCTTACTTCTTCATACATTTTATCTATCAGTTCGCAGAATGAATCATAAGTTGTATTACAGTAGGATGAGTCATTAGTACGTTTGTAAGAAACTGTCACATTGCAAAAGCTCCATCCTACCTTGACTTTGCTTGATTTCTAAAAACACACAGTTCCATTTTTATGGTTGAACAGATGTAATGCTATTTTGTCTTTGGAGGTAAGATTCTTGGTATCGTACAATAAATTCATCCAGGATTCATTTGCATTCAGCGAGGACGTATCTAATAACAATCCCCCATGTACAGTAGGGAGGGCCGAGCAAAACCAGCAGTCTGAAACATTGAGGCCAGATGCATAGGCATATTTGATGGCTTGGTAAGTGTTGAAAGGTGGGTGCCAGGCTGCTCACTTTTGAAGGGGCACAGTAGTTGCTGTGAAGAGGAATGGTCAGAGCATAAAAAGTAACACAGTAAGGATGCTGATGAGAATGGCCATCCAGTAACATTGAGGAAAAGCTCATTGCATAGGTGAGGCAGGAGATAATGCAGGAGCTGCAAGGCAAAGTAACTGTTTGTCAGCATTCATCTTCGTGCAGAGTGGTAGTTTTACTTCTGGTACGAGATGTGATAGGTTCAGGAACAAGCGCTGTAAATGAAAGAGGTTGTGTGAGTCTGAAGGTTTGACCTTTTTGACGTGTGACACAGGGGAGCCTTGAAAGCGGACAGCTGAAGAAGTAGTGAGGAGTACTAAGCATGGTCCTTTCCAATGAGGCTGGAGAGCTGTTTTTTGAGAAAATTACTTGACATAAACTCAGTCTCCAGGTTGCAAAGAGGGCTCGAGGAAAGGATCTGGAGATTGCTGGGCTGCTGCAACTTGTTTGTGGTATTGCTGCAAGACAGAAACAAGAGATTTACAGTAAAGCAAAACATTAGTGTCAAAGTCATCAATTTCAGAAAAGGGTAGAGCGGAGTCATAGGGAGACACATGAAATGTCCCATTATTATTTCATGAGGAGAAAGGCCTTTGTAGGGTGGACTTCAGAGTGAATAGAGAGTAAGGCTAAGGAAAGGGCCTGCACCCATGTCATGCCAGTTTCAGAAGTGAGCTTAGCTAGGTGGTTTCTGAGGGTTTGATTCATCCGCTCGATAATACCGGATGCTTGAGGTCTGTAAGGACGTGAAATTTTAATGTTATAGCCAGCATAGAGCACAATGCCTGAGTCAGCTGAGCAGTAAAGTGTGCACCCCTGTCAGAGTAAATAGCACAGGGTACCCCAAACCTGGGGATAAAATCATAACATAGCTTTTTAGCTACAGAAACAGCATCATTTTTGGAGCACAAATAAGCTTCTAAGCAACCAGAGAAAACATCCACAACAGTTAATACATATTTAAAGTGAGTGCATGGTGGTAGTTCAATAAAATCCCATTGCAAAGAACAAAAAGGCCCTTGAGGTTTTGGCACAGGCTGAGGTTGGGCTTTAGTCCCTTTCACAATGTTATGTTGCAAACATATTGAACAAGTATTTACAAAATGGTGTACAGAAGCTGAGAGGGAGGGGACAAACCAGTCTCAGAGAATCAGTTTTAGTAAAGCCTGGATTCCAATATGGGAAGGTAAATGGTAAGCCTTTATGACAGAAAGGTGCATAGATTTTGGGCAGACAAGTCTGCCATCAGGATGTTGCCAAATAGATTATGCATTTTTAAAGCACTGACATTTTTGCCAGGTCTCTCTTTCAGCTTCTGTAGCTTCATGCTGTAAAGCTTTTAAAACATCATGTGTAAACAAGGAAGTCTGTACAGATTGTTGATAAATAGGCTGCAAAATATTTCCCTGAACAGCAACATTTAATGCAGCCTGTTTGTCAGCCCAATCAGCTAAGGCATTTCCTTTTGTTTCAAAGGAGTCATCTGATTGGTGAGCTGCACATTTCACAACAGCAATTTTTGAAGGCAAGAGTAAGGCCTTTAGTAAAGCATCAACATAAAAAGCATGTTTTATAATAGTTTTATAATGCATGTTTTATAATAGGATGTTAAAAATCCTCGCTCTCTCTATAAAGTTCCAAAGTCATATGCAACACTATAGGCATATCTAGAGTCCATGTAGATGGTGACTGTTTTTCCTTCTGTTAGATTGCATGCATGCGTTAACGCCACTAGTTCAGTGACTTGGGCCGAGGTACCTAGTGGTAGTTTACCGGTAAAAATTACGTCATGTGGGGAACATACCTCCTACGCTGCTGTCAATTGACTAAATTCATCACATAAGCAGGACCCATCCACAAAAAATATGTAATCAGGATTACTTAATGGGGTATCAGCAAGATCAATTCTAGGAGGAAGCAAAGAATTAATAACAAACACGCACACAGTCATGGTCTTCTTCCTCAGTATCAGTTGGAATCAAAGAGGCTGGGTTTAGTGGTGGGCAGCGAACAACTTGTAACTCCGGGTTACTAAGCAAGTTTATTTCATATTTAGTAAGTCTGGCTGTCGAAAGATACTGAGTTTTAGATTTTAAAAGAAGAGCTTGCACAGCATGTGGTACTGCTAGCATGGTTTGATGCCCCAATGTTAAGGGACCCGCCATTTCTACTAACATCGCTGCTGCTGTCACTGCCCTCAGGCAGGGAGGGTATCCTGCTGCTACTGGGTCTAATTGGGTACTGTAATAAGCTACAGGTCTATAACCTCCTGCTCGAGGTTGTGCCAAGAGGCCTAGTGCAAACATGTTTCATTCCGAACAAAATAGAAAGAATGGTTTATTGTAATTGGGTAGTCCCAGAGCAGGCGGGTTCATTAGAGCAGATTTAATAGCTTGAAATGCAGCATCATGTTCATCAGACCAGGGCAGAGGGTCGGTTATGTATTTTTTTAACAAAGGTAAGAGTGGCCCTGAAAGTTCAGAGAAATTAGGAACCCACTGTCTACAGTATCTTGCTAGTCCTAAGAATCTTCGCAATTGCCATTGAGTGGTGGGCCTAAGGGCACTCTGTATGGCTTTAATGCATGAGGGTAGGACAGAGCAACAGCCAGCCGAAATATTGTGGCCTAAGTACTGGAATTCAGACTGGCAAAACTGCAACTTAGCCTTATTAACTTTGAATCCTCGCTGAGCCTGAAAACAAAGTACCAGTAGTGAGTCATTTAGACAAGCTTGCCTGGTCATGGAAGTGATAAGTATATCATCAACATACTGAACCAAGACTGAAGTGGTTGGCAATTTAAGGTCTTGTAATTGTCGGAACATTTCTCGGGAGAAAAGTCTAGGGGAAATCAACATACCCTTGTGGCAATCTTGTCCAAGTATATTGCTGCCCTTTGTACATAAAGGCAAACAGATACTGGCTATCTACATGGACCAGTATGGAGAAGAAAGCAGAAGAAATATCTATTACTGTGATGTACTCAGCAGCTGGGGGAATAGACCTAAGGATAATGGCAGGATTAGGTACCACTGGGAAGGCTTGCAAAACATCCTTATTGATTTGCCGGAGATCTTGCACGAAACAATAGGCCTGGTTACCCTTTTTTTTTTAACTGGGAGAATTGGTGCGTTGCATGGGCTCACTGTAGGGATGATTATAGATTGCTCTATTAAAGAGGATATTACTGATTGGATGCCTTATTCCACTTCTTTAGAAAGTGGATACTGAGGCACAGAAGGCAACTGAGCACCGGGTTTCAAAGTTGTATGAACAGGAGTGGCGGATGTTAGTAAGCCGACATCATTGTCATGGGTTGTCTACAGGGAGGCAGGTAGTGAGTCTAAATGTTTTATCATCAATGGGTCTGAAGTTGTCAGGAATTGTAAAGGTACCGAGTCACTAAGAAGGCTAAAGGCTTCATTGTGACTGCTTGGGGGCACCTGCAAAAAGACACCAACTTCTGTACAAAAAATGACAGCCCCCATTTTGCAGAGCAAATCTCTGCCTAAAAGGTTTAGTGGAGCTGATGGTCCTACAAAGAAAGCATGTTCCCCCTGTAGGGGACCCAAGGTAACCAGAGTTGATATGGTTTCTTGATATTTTATGTGCACTCCAGAGACTAATACTCCTTTAGTAGATTTGTTTGAAAAAGTAATACCTACTGCGGAGGATGAGGTCAGCATGGATTTGGTAGCTCTGGTATCTATTAAAAAGGGGTGTCTACCATTTTTGAGGGTCAATGTGATGTAAGGTCTGGCTTGGTCTACTGGAAGCAAGAGAAACAATTGCTGTTGAGACTGTTCAGGGGATCCCTATTAAGCTTGAGGCTGACTATGGCCTTCAGACCAATTGGGTGGGGTCCAGGCCGAGTTCCACTATTATGAAAAAGGACTGGCCTGTTGTGATGTCCCTGATGCAAACTCATTATTTTGGGCAGGAGGTGGTGGCATTGGAGCAAGATATGGGTAGTTATTTCTCCAATGGCCTGTTTGCCCACAGTTATAGCACTCAGATTGCTACTGTTGGGTCGACTGCTGGGGGTGCTGATTACCAGAATAAATTTGGATGTGATTTTGACCGCCCCTACCTCTTCCTTGAGAGTTCCCTCTCCTGCCCCTTCCTCTCCTTCTCTGCCCAAAAGCAGTGAACATATGAATTTGGGCATTTAATAGTTTATTTTGTAGTTCCTTTTGCTGCTGGGTTAACCAATCTGACAAGTATTGGTTTTGAGTGACTAGTTCATGCAGGCCTAGGCTGGGCCAATTAAGACAGACCTCCTTTATTTTATACCTAAGCAGAGGTTTTAGACCATCAACAAAGGCAGCAGACAGACTGCTAGCAGCTGGGCCTTCTGTAGGCTCTGGGTATCCGGAATATGCCTTGAAGGCTTCTGTCAACCATTTGAGGAAATCTTCAATGGGCTTGTCTTCTTTTTGCACTATAGCTTTGATTTTTGTCCAGTTAGGAGTTGGTGGGAAAATAACAGTAATGGCGTTTATTAGACGTTGTCGCACTTTTTTGAACCCATTGTCTCCTTGTGTATCATGCTTGGGGATAGGATTGGGGACATTGACATGATCCCATATTCTTTTGAACAGATCAGGAGGGACAGCATACTGGAGTATGGTGCAAACTTCTTCAATCGTAGGGTTCTGGAGGTTTACATGACCTGCAAGAACTCTTTGGAATTTTGCTGGATTGCTACGAATTGAAGGCAGCGACTTTGTGATCGCTTGGAAATCTACTGCAGACCACGCATGAGGTACAACAATAGTAGCAGGAGCCTGATTATCCCTGCTATGAGCTGGCTTGGGTATTTCTCTGAGTGGCATCATATGTTCATCATCTTCAAAGAGGAAGAGGGGGTGGAGTCGGGGTAAAATGTATCTGGGCCAAAATAACCATCCTCACCATCAATGACTATCAGAAACTCACCAGAAGGGTTTTTACGGTAAGAATGGTAGTATCCCCTCCTCCCTTTTCGGTATCTAGACTTAGATTGAAAGTGCATCTGATGATGATGTTTTTCCCTTTTATCCCTTCTTCTTTTACTTTGATCATGTGACTGGTGTTCGCCAGAAGCCTCAGAAATGGAATCTGGGACTTGCTGTCATGAGGCAGCTTTTTGGCAGACTGTCCGCTCCTCTGACTGAACTTCCAGCTGTTGTTGCACTTGATATACCTGATGTTGTGCCAGTTGTTGTATGTCCAGTTGTTGTGGTGGATCAGGAGGTGGATGAATGCCCTGTTCATATGCTGGCGGGGCAGTGGGTGGAGGAGGAAAACATATGTTATCATCCTCGGATGATTCGGTGACTTGCAGTTTAGATAGTTCTGCCACCGGATAAAGACCTTTGATAGGGGGGTCTTGCAGAGGTTTGCCATTTACAACGTCTAGTTTTTTTGGTGTATAGGCCAAACCCCTTAGTTGACATTTAAGTTTCTCCTAACTATTTTTTAAACTAGAAACAATGGAGTTCTTTTCTCCAGCTTTTGCCTTAGTCATCCAGTCATTGAACGCTGCCCAGCATGGCCCCGGGACCTTTTTCCCTTTCTTTTTTAACTTAGTTTGTAAGTTCAATAAAACTTCTCTATTAAAAGTCCATTGTTCGGGGAAAGCAAGTTTACCCTCATCTTTTGTGAGGGAGACCCACTGAGACAAATACAAAAAACTGTCCGAGGACACGCGAAAATACATATAACCTGCAGGAGTTCCTTTTTCTGGCTCCTTTGAACTTCATACACTCGCTCCCATGATCAGTAATGATCAGTTCTACTTAATCTGTTTGACACAGAAAAGAAAACAATGGTCAATGCCATAATATCCCACACTCATACACGCATACGTATGTCACCAGAATTTTTCGATTAATCGCTCAATTGTACATCAGACTCGTACACAAATAGAAAGAAAATTATGTCACTTACCATTGGACTGAAAGAATGGAAAATACAATAAAATCTATTTAAGGTGCCATGTGATCACTGTACAGATTTTTTGTTTTTCGTTCAAACAAGACAATGGTGGAGATACTGTAAGAAAAGACAAAATCTTGTCATGGGCTGTTAAACCAGCACTTTCACCAGCCTTGAGTGACAGCATCACTGGCAGATCAGATCCAAGTAAATCGCAACAAATTTTAAAATAAAAGACAAAAAGACTTCCTTTCATTCAGCAACTTTTATTACACATGTGCAGGAGCCTCTGGATAATACCAGAGTGACTCCCAGAACAAATAAAGACTGTAGCTTATATAGACTGTTAATGCTGACTCATTAGACAAGTAACACTGAACAAATGAGAATAATGGAAGCATTATTAACCAATAGGAACATTCCTCATAGCTCTAAAGTAACATGATGTAATCACATCTCTAGGCAGAAAAAGAAAATCGGGTGCATTTCCATATATAGACATGTTTACTACTTTCAAACAGTCTCTCTTCTCAGTACTTTTCCACTATGTGCTGACTGTCACATCTCTATGTACAATACATTTTAGGTTCATGCCTCGTGCCACATACACGTACCCCCAATACACTTACATTTTCCTTCATACTTTACAGTTTCTAACATAGCTAAAGAAGGTCTTATGGTTATCCTTAGTTAAGGAGGCCAATTTTTGATTTGTACCTAGCTTTAGAATGCCTTACAAGGTGTCTTATTTGCTTGTTTAAGCCAGGGAGGGGATGCGTCCATTTCAGAGACCATTCCATCCTGCTCTTGGACAGTAATTTCTTTCTCTTATTTTATAACCTATTAATGGTGGATGTCCACCAAGCAGGCTTGTTCTTTCTTGAGGATCTTGTTTTGATCCTATTAGGTATGGCTGAGTCAATACATTTGTATATATGCCTGTACAAGGCATTGGTGTAAATTCCAGTATAATTGTCCATGCCATCAGTGAGGGCAGGAGCTATAAAGCTATTAATGTTGTCATGTATTAGGTTGTAATTGGCTTTGGAGAAGTTTTTTAGTCTAGTCTCTGCTAATGGGGGGTCAGATGTTATTGTTCCTTCTAATGAGACTGATTTATGGTCAGACCTCACTAGAGAGGGCCACATACATGTGGTAGTGCAACAATCACCCATGTTAGTGAGCACCAGTTCCAGAATGTTTGGCCCTGTTGTGAGGGTGTCAACCAACTGGTCCAGGGCATTGTAGTTGATGAAGTCCAAGAACCTATGGGCAAGTGTGTTAGTACATGTATAATTAGCTCAATCTATGGATGGGTAGGTAAACCAGGGTGTTTGGCTGTATCTTGAGCAATTCAAAGTAGATCCAGGTATGCAGTGTGGGTATTTTGGTTCATGGAGGGGGTCCTATAACTGGCAATAACTTGAAGAGGGGTCTTACCTACAGCTAATTTGACCTGGATTAGTTCAAGGAAATTGTTTTCTTTAACCAATCTAGAGGTGTATTTTTGATCTTTGATAAATATTAGTACTCCACCTCCTTTAGTTCTCACACTTTAAGTTCATGGTTTGAATGTGTGGAAGTCATTATAACCTGGTATGGCCAGGGTACTTTCTATGGCCTTAAATCAAATATCTGTGACTGCACAGATGTCAGCATCTTCTAAGGTGAGGGCTGCTTCCAGTGAGTGCCGTTTTAGGTTTAGACTCCTAGCATTTAGCAGCATAACCTTGAGTTTCCTTTTTGAAGATATTTTTACATTGGAATTTTATTGTTGTGAAATTGCCTAAAAAAGGAACTCTTGGGGAGGCAATAGCCTTAGGCAGTAACCAAAATCTCAGAGGTGACAGATGAAGACCATCTCTGGCAAATCCGCATGGTCTATCTACCATGTCATCCCAGGCTAACAGGTACTGTATCCCCTTAGGCAGACACCAGAAACTAAGCCAATTGTTGAAGTCAATCATTTTTTGTTTATGTTGTGGCATCGGTTTACTATCAATTTGTCGACTGTAACACAATCAAATAGTCATGTTGTCAAACCAAAATATCAGTTTGCACAACATCGACTAACGTAAATGTCGAACCAGATATCCGAAAATGTCAATATCGACATTTTCGAACAAGAAGCAGACTCCCAGACTGTCTGCCTGTCAACGTTGCCACACTACGTTACATGTTTGCAGGGGGGCAAGCCCCCCTGTACCCCCCATGTGGGTGGATGTACCCCCCACAACCCCCCTACTTATATATACAAACTCTGAGATCACACTAGAGTGAGGGTAAGGGTACATTTCCTGATCCCCACTATAGTGCGATCTGGCTTGGAATGTCGGAATTCACAACAGCGAAAGCAGTATTGCATTCACTGATGTAAGTTCCGACATTTCTTGTGTTGATGTTTTGAGTTGACATACAGCTCTCTCGACATTTTGTAAATCGCACAAGTTGCGATCAACAAATTGATAGTAAACCGTGGCATCATCTTAGGTGACGGTACTATGCTGCTCAAGGCTAGGGACATACCTGCCTGAGATACATATGCTGCCTAAATACAAGCTAAGTTAAGCAATTTTCAGACAAGTGGTAAAATTTCATAACATCTGCATAGCAGTGATACTATAATCCTATCCTTCTAATGAGTTCATCTTGTAGAAGCGTATATATCAAAAAAATCAATGAACTGAAACCTGTTCAGGCAACATGGGAACTAACATGCTAACTGAATGAGGTATTGATACCAGGAGTGATCTGTTGGGTAAAAGTTAAGAACCAAGCCAGACTAGAAGAGTACCTGACTATCCACAGTAGGATTGTAAATGATCTGGTAAGATTTTAAGGTCCACCATTTCAAATGGTGAAGACAGATTAGGAGGACCAGGATAGACTAGCAAAGTTAATCTCTTGGCATTAGGAATAATAGAGATAGATCAGTAATTAATAAAACTGTCAAGATTAAGAGAAGATTTCTTCAAAATGGGGGTACTGTCTCCATCACTGCAACTAGAAATATTCCACTATAACAAGAACATGAAATAGTTTGATAAATCATTGAAACTAACACATCCAAGTAAGTAAAAGTCAGTCCTTTTGGTCGTATATGCAAACTGCAAACAGCACTTTCTGTGCTTGAGACTAAGGATGTGGAATCAAGAGTAATGCAGCATCTGGACCAAGGCAGAGTCTCACTGCAAGTAATGCAAACTTACTGGGCTAATTAACAAAGCAGAAACTGAATTCACTGATTCAGAAGAAGCCCTGCAATGGTTATATTACAGGTTACTCCATTACTTAGTCTTCTAACCATCTGAAAAAATACAGCCAGTTCAATGGATGCTATAGAAATCTGTCCAGAGTAGACCATTGCCTTCTCATGACAACCTGTTAGGTACAACAGTTCTCATAAAGCCTATGCCTGATGTACAAGATTTCAGTACAATTGCATTATGGCCAAACCAGAAAAAGAAAAGATGAACAAGATGTGCACTAGATGGAGCAAGCAGATTCAGAGGTAACCTAAAGGCCTTATTACAGACCATAAATAGTTCCTCTGGTCCATCTGCAATAAGCACTGAAAACTACTGAAGGAAGGCAGGATAAACTGAAGAAACTGAAATACAAGATGGCAATTTTTGCAATTCATCAAGTCAGAATAGGAGACATTACCTGTGTTAAATTATGAAGAACTGAACAAAAAGATGATTCAAATATGAAAGGAATTATATCATCTTATCAGAAGTGCCAAGTTGGAAAACCAAATTAAGAGTATGACTAAATTTAATGGTGTCAGCAAAAATTACCTGAGTAAAGCCAAATCCTTTCATAATGTAGAGGAATTCATTACTAAGACATACAGACCCATCATCAACACAGATATTGAAATGACCTGGCACTACCTAGTTCACACTTAAAAAAATAGAAGTAAAAGGACTAAACCAGAATTCGGCTTCATTATCCCTTCTCTCTCATTATTACTGTCTGTGCACACTTCACCCCCAAAACTGTGACCAGTGTACAGTTTTACCTGTGTCCCATCTAGATTTAACCTAAGATATATTAAGGCAGAGAGCAACACTGTGCCACTTCAGACATGAGCCTGGTTAGTGCAAGCATAAAACATATACTTTGTGGATTTGTTCCTGCAATTTTCTTATTTACCTAATGTTCCATACTGCACTAATTTTATTAAGGGGTGCAGCATCAGACAGTATTTATTTACTGTATTTATTTATTGACATTTGATCACCAGGAAAGTCTGATTGGGTAGAAGCCCATTTTCAGAGGAGGCCTGAGGAGAAAATATTGACTTATTTACTTCAAATTTTGAGCTCTTTGGTTTACTTCTTTAGTTTTATTGTGAAATGCAATTTAAGGTATATCCAATAAGGGCTGCATTCAAGTTTTGAGATCTTTTGTTTAGCTCTTTTGCTTTATTGTGAAATGCAATTTAAAGTTTATCCAGTAAGAGTAGTATTCAATCTATTTATTAACCACTTTAACTCCTGCAAATAGAGTACACTCAGTCAGTGTCAAGGTACTTACATATTTTCTTGCACTTAGAAATAGTTTTACTGCCTTTAATTTAGTTCACATCTAAACCACTTTATAACGGGCAGTTGTCACCAGTTCTGTATTAAGTTTCTGCTACTGCAGAGCTCTCTTTTCAAGAAGTCCACTTTTCAAATGTCTCATGAGAAACATAATATCTGGAAGTGGCTTTAATCTTTAATAATCTTACAATAATTTCTATTAAGTATAAAAATATAACAGTTTGAAAATCAGTTATCAGTATTATGAAGTGAAGCTGAAAAAATAATATGCTTTCCCTTTTTCCTTGTTTTAATTTAAAAAAATTTGTGCATGCAGTGAGGGCTTATATTGCGCACAGACAACCAATGCTTCTGAGCTGGGAACAAATTCTCTCACCCATATATTAGTAGACTTTCCACTGTTGTGCCATATTCTTCTTAAGAATCTGATGGCATTACTCTGTTAGTACTAAAATTTAATGTCCCTGGCATTGCACATTGCAAAAAAATAAACTTTGTCAGAAACTGGATACCAATAATGAATCTAAAATGCTATTAATGCCTCTAGACAAGACACCTCAATCTCTAACAGATTCAGACAGATGTGTGAAAGAAGTACATCATATATAACTAAGACTTTTGTATTAACAGGGACAGATTTAAATGTGCTAAAGTTATAAGGTATGGCAAGTTGTAGATGTCTGATTCAGCAAGTGCTAACTGCGAAGGCTGTACAGAATGGGCAAGGGAAGGGTTGCATTAACAGAACTTTAAAAACATGCCTTTAAATATTCAGTCTCTAAACATTAGTTAATAGAATATATTAACTTATGGGGACTTTTATATAATTACATTATAAAAAATCTGTAACAAATGGGAAAAGATCTGAAATTTTGAAAAGCCCCTTCAGACTGTGAATTCAAACGCTGTAGTTTGGTTAGCTTATGTCTCTATCTGGCCCTGTGTTTATTTAAGATACATTGCACTTAAATTACAGATGGGAAATAGAATTATAATAAATAAACTAAAAACAGAAAGCTTAGATGAAATCAACTAGATCACAAGGGAGTGAATTCAGAAATTTAGCTGCCTTATAAAAATATAGTATGAACATGTGCACTATCTAATAATAAATTCAGAGGAACTGGAGCTGATATTTCTTCAAGAGTTTAAGCTTTAGGGTCAGAGGTAAGTACTAGGCCCTTTGAGGGCTATTGTAAGCCTAGCCAATTTCTCTTGGTGAGAATAAAACCCTGTACTTATTTCTTGTGAGGTAAACACCTTAACTATTATGTCAACACCAATTTACCTTAATTGCAAGTTTCAAATCCTTTAAAAAGCATAGGAACATAGAATCAGGTGGTGTAAATAATCATTGCAACTCCACATTAATATGTCATAATAGAGTCCCTGATATTGTCAGTTTTAGAACTTTTAAGATATCAAGAGTCATGCTCCATTATTAACAGGGATTTCAGAGAGAGCAGTATTCTTACTCATAAAATATATATATATATATCTTATTTTCGGGGGGGGGTTCTATTGTGTTACCAAACCTACAAGAGCTGAGAACATCTTGGAGCTAGTATTATATAATATACCTGTCAACGTAGAGTATCTTGGATAGTTCTGAAATCTTAACACAAATCACACTCTGGGAAACAGCTGTACTTAATCAGAGATTTCCTAGCATTATACAGGAACAGTTCCAATAACTCAAGGTGGCCTGAGTTGGTTTCAGGATGTGCACTTTTTCAAGTATGGAATAAAAACTATATATATAAACGTGGTCAATAACAATTACCCTGTTACAAAAAAAATCTAGAAATGGTTAATTGCAAAAATACAAGAAAGTCCCTTGGCAACATTCTAGATTAAATATAATATAGAAAAGAAGCATCTATTTTTAGAAATTATTCTGCAAGAATTTAAAAGATGAAGCTAAGTTACATCACTACAAAATTAAGGACCAAAATATATATGGTCAAGAACAAAATGAAGCACAAATTAAACAAAAGGAAGCATGACAGAAAAAGGCCTCTAGTTAAATGTTAAGTGGGCAATAAATCAAACAAAGGGCCTTTTTTATTAAAAGACATACTTTGATCCAGCCAAGAAATATTTTTATGTCTAATGTTCTAAGCTGATTTCCCCTGTAGGATATTTGAGAAAATTACTGCATGCAATGAGTCATTTCATAGTCCTCACATAATAGCTAAGGAAATGATCCATTTTCTCTAAAAAAGTTGATGGAATTATGTTGAATAGGTCCAGGCAATATACCTGGATTTTTTTTTTCAGAAAAACATAAGACTACTGCTGGTAATATCTGTATCTGATGTGAATTTGAGAAATAAAGAAGTTTGAGATGCAAGACATGTGGAGTTCAAAGCATTGATTAACAAAGGTAGAACAAAAAAATAATTGTCAAATTATAGATCAAACAATCTCATGTCATAAATGGAGTAAACTTTGAAAAGCATATAACAAATCGGTAGAATAATAGATCTCTAAGCAATGGTTCTTTAAGGTCATATTGTGCTTAGCTAACCTACAGAACTTTTATGAAATTCTAATCCTCTCTGTGGAGTTACCATTGACAGTTTTATGCATGTATATGGATTTAATTAAGGCCTTCATCTCCATTCTACATTCTGCAATCATAAATACAATGATAAAGGTGAAGCGAAATCCATCTATATCACATTATGGGTTATGAATTACTTACCTGACAGAAAGCAATGCACTATGAAAACATAGCAGTGCTCATATTTAGTGGAGAACTGCTTTACCTCTGTATTTGACAGCCCAGTTCTTCCCAGAAGACTCACTTTTTTAAGTTGATTGCTTTTGTACCCTGTAGGTTTTCCCATTGAGAGGATGCAACTTTTTGTGAGACTAATGCTACAAATATGTTTTCACAATCTAATATACCTCCAAAACAGAGCAAAATTTCAATGCTTCTATCAAAATGAATATCGCCTGATTGCCTTTCCTATCTTCTCCCATGTTTAGGTTCATAGGTGTGTACTAGGATAATGGCCCTGGAGCCTTTACAAGCTTAGCCCATAGGATTACCCTGGCATTGTGCCACCCAACCTTAGTTCCTAGTGCCTCTGTTGAGTAAAGCCACTGGTGTGATCTCTGGGGTCATTTTTTTTTAGAGGTTCATAGATTAGTACTAGGCTAACTGCCCTTGGAGGCCATTTTTTAAGACTAGCTAATTGCCCCAAGTGAGAATCAAACCCTGCACCTTGTGTCTGTAAGGTAAACACCTTAACCATTATCCCATCCACTCATCAAGGCTTCTCTGAAGTGAGCCAGTGAGGTGCTCTGCTTGACATGTATGGGAAGTCTATTTCATAGCATAGGCAGTCTCTGAGTTATGAATCTTACTGTTCAGCTTTCAACAGGCTTGCTCTTAGCACAGAAGAGCTCAATGAGGACTTTTATGTAAGAGAAACTGGTGTAAAAATTGTGTGTGATATTTTGGATACCACCAAATGACTATGCATAGATAACTTTACCTTTCAGCTGAGAGTATTACAGAAAGTCTTGCAGTGTGGCTATGCAGATTTGTCATGTCCTCTGGTGTGACTTGTCATTCATAACTAATAGGCACTGGTAAAATTGTTGAATCTTGAAAACATGCTAATCGACAACATTAATATCTCCCTGTGGGTTCAAACCCAGGTCACTGCTAACTACTTTGGATCCTGTACAGGCTAACTGCCTAGGGCTATGTATTTGCCCTATTCTCATCATCATCATTAAAATGAGTATGCATGCAGTTCTCTCAAACAGCCAAGGCACTGTATATTATAAGATGAAATAAAAGGAAATTTTTTCATGGAAATCATGTGAACATTGTATGAGCAAGTCACATAATATGTCATTATACAGACATAATTGTGTAAAAAAATACCAAAGTTCACACCCCTTCCTGGAAAGCCTGCATTGGTATGTCAAAATCATGTAACAGCTTAATCACATAGTCCAGATTCACAGATTTAGCATAAGACAAGCCATATATCCAAGAAAAAATATGGCAATAGTCACAATGGGTCAGAGAGAAAGAATTTATTATTTATTTACTGTTTTATTATTTATTTATTTAAATGTTTTTGATCTGTTTATGTTCTGGGTCATGGAAATCTTTCTTCAGGTATAGCCAATTTGCGATGTGCAATAATTAGATAATGCAAACAACACAAGTATACATATATATAAACCACTTGAAAGACACCAAAAAATGAACCACTCAAACCAGAAAACTCCACGCTCCTTGTTACTGGAAATAATTCAGTTTATTCCTAATTCAAAGTTCTTAAATTGATAGCAGCCAAAATTATTTAGTGCAATTCAGCAAAATAGCAGCAAGAAAACTCATTCCAACAATATGCTTAAAAAATAGCAGCAAACCAATCTTGACCATAAAATATTACGAACAGCAACACTGATATCTCCTAGCACCTTGGCTAAAACAGCCTTTACAGAGTACTTTGTATGTTAAAAATCTTCACTCTTTATATCATAACCAATTAATCACTCTATTGAATACTCACCAAAAACAGATGCAGTCAATTAAACATACAAATTAAGACAAATAATTCCTAAATAAAAATTATACATTCTTGTGACATCTCTAAATAAAACTTTTCCAGTGACATTCTCTATTAAGTCCTATAGGTTGTAGTATATTATATTTTAATATTAAAATTGATTCCTTTTTCCTGAGGAAATATTTCATCCTATTCTCACTTATATACTTGAATTGTTTTGTTCCAGAACAGATACTTTAAAATTCATGAATTTTCCCCCATGTTTTTTATTACAATGTTCTGCAAGTGGACTTATTATTTTATTTTTGATATCGCTCACATGTTCCTTAATTCTTTCTCCCAGACTTCTTTTAGTTTTACCAATATAAAATTTACTACACTCACACTTTATGGCATAAATTACTCCTACATTTTTGCAAGTGTAGTGCCTTCGTTGAAGGTTGGGTGTCGAGCTGGCACCTCAGTGTTTCGTAAAAATCTACTGCCAATCATTAGCGGACCAGAGTTCTGCTGTGGCGACCCCTGACTGGGAAAAGCCTAAAAGACAAACAACAAGTGTCCTTTAGTATCAAACCTTTTACCATTTATTTGTTCAAATGTATTTATTATATATTGGCAAATTGTACATTTGCCACATACTGTAATTCCACATTCCATTTCTACATTTGTTATTATTTCTTTTGGTCTTTTATATATACTATGCACTAAAAATTCCTTTAAACTCCTACATCTTTGGTAGGAAATTTGAGTTGAATGTCTGAAAGTGAAGGAACTTCTCTTCTTATAATATTCCAAAAGTCTACCAACAATGTTTGCAACGTATATGATAATGTAGTGTATTTGTACAAAAAAAATATTATTTGTTTCTGATCTCATCCCTTATGTATTTCTATAGATCTATTATCTAAATTTCTATTTCTGGGATCTGTTACTTTATGTCCAAATATTCTATTATAACTATCCATCACTACTCTTTCAATATAACCTCTATCTATAAATATATTAACCACTTTAGAAGCTTCTCTTTTAGCATCTTGCAAATCACTTTATAGTCTCTTGATTCTCAAAATTTCACCATGTGGCAAAGATTTAATGTATGTGTGGGGTGACAGCTTGTCGCATGGAACATGTGACTGGGAAGGTGAAACTTTCTATAAATTTGAGTTTTTATTTTTCCATCACTCAATCCTTCCAAGGTTAAGTCTAAATAATTTACTCTTATGCCTTCCTGTAATCCACTTATACAAAGGCTAAACATGACTGATGGGTAGTACTGTATGTGCATATGAATGTCATAAGTAATAAATGCCTAACTCACAAAGTTAGAAATGCAAATGTTTACATTTTTACATGCATATTTACTGGGAGCAGTGTCTGAAAGTCTGATGTTATTAGTAAGAGGGTATTATGCTATACATTTCTGCCTATATCTTCTTTAAATAAAACATTTTGACTGGCAAATGTGCCTTCCTGTAATGCATCATATTTAATTTGGAATCTATTGTTGTTCATATATTCCATAAATGTATTCACTTTCATTTCTTCCCCCCTTGCAAATTAATATAAGGTCATCTATGAATCTAAAATATTCTAAAACATAATCTCTGTAAAATTTACTTCTATATATATATATATGACTATATTCCACCAGCCCCATAAACAAATGTGCATACATGGGGGCAAAACACAAGTATGCATGACTGACTACTTATACAAAGGCTAAACATGACTGATCAGTAGTACTGCATGTGCATATGAATGTCACAAGTAATAAATGCCTAATTATACAAGTAATAATGACTCACAAAGTTAGAAATGCATATTTACATGCATATTTACTAGGAGCAGTGTCTGAAAGTCTGATGTTATTAGTAAGAGGGTATTATGCTATAAATGTCTGCCTATATCTTCTTTAAATAAAACATTTTGACTGGCAAATGCGCATTGATGAACACATAGCTCTCAATGAATCAGGAACAAATCTCCATAGAAGCCAGGGAAAATCTACAAACAATCAGGAACACTTTTAAAATGTTAGTACTATTAATATGAGACATTGACAGAATAAGAGAATATGAATTAACATCTATTTTCTGAAGTAAAATAAGTCTATAACTTTAATTATTATCATCATTTATTAAGTGTAATTCTCTAACTTTTCTCTAAAATTCACCAGTTTAAGAACGGCTTTAGAGGGAGACAGTAAAATATTTGAGTGAAAATAAAAGATATCATAGAAAATTAGGGACAATTGAGAGTCTGAATTAACTAGTCACAGACAGGACAAGGGAATGGAGTAGATGAGGGTTGTGTTACTGAGAACCAAATTAAGAATATTCTGCCCATGGTAGGTTTAAAGGCAATTTGAGCCAATACATTTTTGTTTATTGCTGTTTACACACTACATCGGAGGTGTACATGTTGCAATCTATGGAGGTAGTTGAATTTGCTGAGGATTACTGACTTGCTCATTACAGGGATATCTTCAATGAATGCTAGAAAATGTCCACGGTCATCTGGGGTCATGTAGGAGGACTGATAACAGGCTATAAGTTGGAAGTCTGACTTGCCTAAAGTAAGCTGCAGTTTGAAGAGCTCCTATAGGTCTTGAACAGATATGGTCACTGTCAAATACTGAGACTCCAACACATTTTTTAGTGGGTTGGATGGCATGTTAGGCATAAAACCCAAGCACTGAAGACACACTTTCCTTGCATTTGAACCACATATATATATAAATGTGCATGCATGAACACATTCCAGATGCAGTAATGCTTCATGATCAAGCAGTTTGTAGTTAATACTACTGACCATAAGAAGATCCACCTTGATGTTGCTCACTTTGGGGTTTGATGTAGTTATTAATTTGGGATGTTCATTACCTGAATTCAGCCTAAAGAAGGCACTATGGAGTCAGCAATGGCTTTAGCCAGTATCCAGAAAGCCTTGAATGAGAGATGCAGGCCATGCTTTGTAAAGCACGTTGGGCTGCTGGTCATTTCTTCTTAAACTGATACATACTGATCCCCTTAGAAGGACATCAGCTACCTAGCAATTGTTAAATACCGCTATCTTCACCTTATATTTGGGCATCATTCTTGGTGAAGGGAAGATTCCACTTAGAAAGCGCATCTTACCCTTATCTTTTACTTGCAATAGCCAGTTTCTGCATGTCCTTCTGTGTGCCTCTCAAAGTTTTTGCACATCAGGTCATTTGTAACCATATAGACTACTATCATGTCATAGTCATATTTGCTGGGGGGGGGTCTTAAGTGTCCTAGTTATGTCAGCCATCCTGGCTCTAAAGAGACAGCTGACTGTATCCCTACCCTTGTCCATTCTAGTGAGTGTGTAATCTAACAATAGAGTCACCAGTCACTTAAACAAGCTTGCTAGAACCATGTTTATAAGTACTCAATATGGGGGTGATTTCTTGATGTAGGGGAGCATGGAATGGATGCACTAGGGAGCTTACACTGACATCTAATTCTTATGAATTCTAGTAGACCCAGTAAATGACTTTTAACAGCATTCGCATATGACATTTTTTGTTGTCTGAGGGTTTTGCACTTTTTGGATGGAGAGTGACAGTGGGATGCTCAGTGCATCCTGCAAATGAAGAAATGGATGCGTCCATATTTGCTAGGTATTTACACATCTCAAAGACAGAGTACCCTCGGCTGATTGGGAGTTTGCTTGGAGAGAGCATGAGGCAGTTTCTACATTACCTCAGTATACCAAGTGCTAGAAGGCTGGTAATGGAAGGGGGACTAGTTTGCTGACCCACCATTCCAGGGCTTATGGGTGATAAATCATAACTGGGGAATTAAGGAAGAATTTAAGGAGTATTTTCACAATGCAGAAGTTTGAGGTTAGGTGTAACAACAATGTTGTAGTTGTTACCTGGATAAATGGCTGAAGAGAGAGTCACTGTAGAAAAACACTGTGCAGTCCATCACAGTCAGTTACAACTTAGAGCAGATCAGCACAAGTAGGTTTAGTCCTGTTCGAAAAATGTGTACAACACCTGAAACAAAAAGTAAGCTAGTTTAGTGGTATTGACTCAGGAAAAATTGAAATTGTGCACATTACCCACGATTCAAATACAGTTTGGCAGCATTGAGCACAGAACTGCCCTGCACAATGAACAATAAACAAGCAAACATAAATAAACAATAAATATATCTATAAATGAGAGCAAATAGTGCTTAGCTACATAGAAACGGCAGCATTTAGTGTACTTTCATAGGTTAGTACTAAGCTAACTGCCCTTGTGAGCCTAACCAATTATCCCTTGTGAGGCTCAAAGCCTGCACCTTGTGTTTGTAAGACAAACACCTTAACCATTAGGCCACCCTCCCAAATCTTTCATTAGAATAACCAAGTGTGGGGAATATCTTGGACTGCAACACAAAAATGTATTTTACTGTATGTCTGAGCTGTAGCAGATTCCAAAAACTACTTTGCAAGTTTCTCATTGAGTGCACTTGGGAACAGATCTGACTGACGAATAGGTCTTTCATTGTCAATGTTCCTTACCAATTTTCCAATTTTATACAAACACACACACACACATATATATATATATATATATATATATATATATATATATATGTATGTATGTATCTGTGTGTGTGTATCTATATAGTTTACTATCATATTCATATAATTGAAAGGATGCTTAAATCACAATTCATAGAAAAATATAATTTATAATCTTAGGCTTGTAGACATTACAAGGCAAATTAGTGTAATGTAGCATTGTACACCCTCATAGGTTCATAGGAGATTACTAGGCTAATGGATTCAGGGCCCTTGCAAGCCTAGCCAATATAATCTGATTTTACCCAATATATGCCCCCTAGGGGCAGGAGGATGGCATGGATTTGTGCCTGTGCATCGAGGATCATACAGCTTGACCTTGTCCATAAGGTACATAGGCAATACCCCAGGTGTGAATTTGTGATTCCCATCCATTGATCCAAACTGCATTGAAGAGGGCCAGGGTAGGGCTCTGCTTAATTTGAATAGGAAGCTCATTCCAAAGAACGGGCAATCTCTGAGACACATACCTGTCTCTCCAGCTTGTTTTGTTTGAGTTGCTGACTAAGTTTAGATCCCCAGATCAGGTAACCCTCATTCTGTTTGACTTGCAGATGTGTAGCAGCTCCATCAGGACTGGATTTGTGAGTGCCTTGTAGGTCAGACAAATGTCACCCTTAATAGTCGGTAGGAGACAGAGTAAAGGAATAGGGATTTTATTTTATCTGCATAGTTCAGGTTGTTTCCACCCTGTATTTTCTTTGTGAGGAACCTCTGAGTTTGCTCCAGCTACTGTAAGTGCTTAGTTAAGTACTTGCCAAATGGCGCATTGTACTCTATTATTGGTCTAATGAGGGCTGAGTACAGTGGAACTATAATTTCCTTGGATCTGGATGCCATACCTTTACTTATAAGTTGTGACACATAAAAGGATTTGCTCACCACTGTGGACACATGGCAGTCAAAGTTCAGGCTGCTATCTGGCTACCTAGAGCTCTCACCTCTGAGTCCACTCTAAGAAGTGTGTTATTGATGTTGTAATTTGCAGGGGTATATGACTTCCCAAAGGGTATGATAATGCATTTTTGTATTTATTTTTAGCCCATAGTTCTGGCACCAATCATTTCTCTGATCTAGACCCTACTGAAGGATATCTAAATCATTGGGGGAATCAATGATTGCCCCCAGCTTGCAGTCATCAGCAAATGTTGTCATCCAGAGGTCTTCCACATTTGCCTTGACTTCAGAGAAGTATATTCTGAACAGGAGGACTCCCAGTACTGAGTCCTGTGGCACACCACTAATAACTAGCCTCTTTCTGGGTATGGATTCACCCACTTTAACCACATGTGTCCTGTCATTGGGCCAACTGACTATCCATCTGGTGATATAGGGATTTTTGTCCAGTTTTGTGAGTTTATTTTTAATACCTGAGTGAACAATTGTGTCAAATGCCTTGACCAGGTTGAGGTAGGCAGTATGTATTGTTTTACCCACATCCATGGCCTTAGTGACTTTTTCAAAGAAATCCACCAGGTTCAGTAGGCATGACCTCTCTTTGACAAAGCCAAATTGGCACGAGTCTCCTATGTCATTATTTATCCAGTTCATGATTATTCTTTTCATGTCCTTACATATAAGACAAGTCAAACTTTTGGGTCTGTGATTTTCCAGGTCAGTAGATGGTCTTCCTTATGCAGAGCAATGACTGTTGTTCTCCACTCTATCGGGGCAAAGCCAATCCAGAGGCTGTGGTTAAATAGAGATTCTAATGGGCTTGATAAGTCCTGATTTAAGCTGTTTAAGAGGCAACCTGGTATATTGTCAGGCTCCATTGAAGCTGTGCTTTTAGCTTTAGAGGGCACAGAGGCAACTTGTTCTTTAGTGATAATTGGTGGTGGAGTGGTGGAGGATATTTTTTGAGGAAGAACTGGGGTTGATGGGGTGGCGAAATTTGAGCTGAATTTGTTGTCCAGCAGATTTTATGCCTTCTGGCTGACTATAGGTGATACCATCTATAACTAATTCTACACATTGCTGGGTGTTGCCCTTAAGATTGCAGACAAAATTAAAAAATACTTTATACATATAATTAATTAATACCACCCATGAGTATGGCATTGGGCTGGATGGTGAGTGATTCTAGTAACTTCAGGTAAAATGTATGGGTTACCTAGTTCATAGCAGGGGACCTGTAGCTAGCAAGAATATGGTAATGGATTTTTCCCACGTTTAGTTGGACATGGAGTAACGCAAGCATGTCATATTGTTTGACCGGCCTTGAGGGTTCTGACTGAATGAAGAAGGTGGTGCACCTGGGTATCCAAAATGTTACATGGACAGGAACTTGAAAGTGAACAGAATCATTTTGTTTTCACTGTAGATAAGATGTTTGTTAGACATAAAATGCTAAATATTTCTTATAATTATTTATATTAAGTATTACTTAGGTGTGAGGCACACACATGCACGCATACACGCACACACACACACACACACACACACACAGAGACACACACACACACACACACACACACACACACGCACACACACACGCATGCACGCACAAGCACACACACACACGCGCGCACACACACACACACACACACACACACACACACACACACACCATACCTCTAAACCTCTTAGAACAAGAAATTTGGACAAAGCCATGAATAAAAATGGGACAAAGGCCCAAAAATAGGGACAATTTTTAAATATTGTTCTTTCAAACTTAGAAAGTTGATAGAATAACTGTTTTTCCGTTAGCATGAATTTTCTGAAGGGTGTAAAGTCTGAAACTTAAATATCTGCCATTACTTTCTAACTTCAGTCTTTAATGATTTGCCACTAGCATGACAGAAAACCACAATTTTATGAAAAACAGACCAAAAATACAAGGCAGAAATCTAGACATTCTGTGAAAATCTGTACAGTTGAGAGGTATGACACACACACATATACACGATACAGGAAGGGAGATAGAGTGTGTGTATGTATGTGTATTTCGTGTAAGCTATATGGATAAGAAACATAAGATAAGGATACAAACATTTCTGAAATGTATAAATTGTATTGCTAGTCATCTTTAAAACACATATTTATTTACCTACATAATGCTACTCTTCCCCGCTTAAGAATAAATATCCCACACAGTGTGTAGAAATAACCTTTTAGGTGCCTGGGCGAAAGGCAGGAGGTGTTAGGACATTAAGGAAGTTCTGAATCAAGAACAGTATGTTTTAGTGCTGTTTAATTTTCATCAAAATACTAAACCAGGGTTCCAGAAATTGTTCCTTTTTTCCACTGTATGCTTCTTTTTTCGTTTCTTCGCCTTAAACGCCAGATATGATGATGATGATGATGAAAGTGAGAATGAAGAGGAAGAAGTCCATCAGTTTTGTTGTCTTGCATCTAAGTGCAGCAACCCCTCTTATAGGTAACCTGTCATGTTGTATTTCCATTTCTAGACATGTGTTCATGCATAAGCAGTGGTTCACTGTGTGTGCTGTTTTCACTTTTCTTTGCAGCTGTGCAGCCATGAAGTTAGTATAATATTTTTATGGTAGTTTTGTTGTTTATGTATAGTGTGCGTGTGTGTGTGTGTGTGTGTGTGTGTGTGTGTGTGTGTGTGTGTGTGTGTGTGTGTGTGTGTGTGTGTGTGTGTGTGTGTGTGTGTGTGTTGTACATAAGTATACTGCAGTATTACCCTTTTAATACTAATGTGTGGCATTGCTCATTAAGAATGATTACCAGAATGTGCTGTGAATTGAGAGCTGTTGGCAGAAGGGTGTGAGATGCTGAAGTGCTAACATGGTTTATGATGTGCTGTTAAGTTGTTTGTAATAAGGTTACCTGTTTATCAAAAGCTATAGTAAAGACTTTAAAAAGTAAAAAGTCATGACATGCAGAAGCTATGGAGCCAAATCACAGGTACTGGTATTTTATTTAATCATATCTCCTCCGCTATTTAACCGTTGCAGGTGCACAAAGGTGCTCACCAAGCTAAGACTTACATTACCATATCCTCGGTCATCTGACCTGGTCTGATGAAGTTTGTAATTAAGCAAATGAAAAGCACTTCGCCTTATTAAAGAAAATAAGAATTTACTTGTTTCTTTGCTTTTTTTTTTGCTTTATGCAGTTTGTTATTGTTAGTTTTTTGAAACCTCACAACTTAACTAAACCTACAAAGGAATATCTGAAGGTCTTAATTAATACTTCAGGGGCTAAATTTGAAGAAAAAGTAGCTTTTCAAGCAAAGAACAACCACAAAGCTTTCTACAGCTGTGTCCATAACCTCAAGGGAAATACATAACAACGTGCAGAACTTATTGTAAACAGGATGATCCACGATGAACCAGAAGCCATTGCCAGCCTTTTGTCAGACAAGTCCAGCTCACACCTCTCCCCCCACTCTCCATGATAGTCCAAAGGAAATATTGCATATCACAGCCCCCCAACCATTAATAGGGAACAGGTCATCAATGCACATTCCAAGGCCAAAAACACTTTATTTGCAGGCCTAATAACATCCCAGGATGCTTACTAAATAACATGAAATATATTTATTTATTTTTCATTTGTTGACCGGGATAGTCCGACGGGATACATGTCCATTTTCAGCGGAGGCCCGGGGAGAAAAGCCTCTCTAGTCTACTTAAATCACTGATCAGCTGGAGCCTACAGCTGGGTTTTTTGCCCAAACAATGGAAGATGGCTACATTCATTCCCCTGCATAAAAGAGGTCCAACCACCTGTCCAGGTAGCTACAAGCTCATAAGTCTGTTAAGCCTCATATGTAAGGCCATGGAAAGAATCATTATGAACATAATAAATGAAGACATAGGTAACCTGCAAATGCTGGACCCATCACAGTTCTACTTTGTTAAAGGAAGGTAATGGATATTAAATCTGATGGACTTCTTTGAGGGGGTCACCAAAACAATGGATGAAGGCAAGACTGTGCATGCAGTTTATCTGGACCTGGCCAAGGCTTTTGGTACAATGGCCCACTCAGGCATTATAGGCAAGCTGACTAAATTATGTATAAACCTTTTTATCACCTGCTGGATAGCTAACTAGCTCACTGATAGGACCCAGGAGGTCAAAATAGAAGAGGCCACCTCCACCAAGAAGCCAGTCACTAGTGGCGGCCCCAGGACTCGGTAGAGGGCCTGCTCCTTTTTGTCATCTATTTATCTGAAGTGGAAGCAAACACTGAAGGTTTATGGCTGACTAAGTTTGCAGATGATTGTAAGTTGGGAGTTAATATCAACACCCCTGCAAACACTAGCATTCCTCAAGAATGCCTATCTCTGACTGACACAAATGGTGATAAGCCATGATCTTAAACTCAATGTTAAGAAATGCATAACTGTACCCTTTGGAAAATCAACTATCCCAGCTAGTTACCATGTTGATAATATGCCCCTAAGAGTGGACCCAGTGGTTAGGGATCTCCGTACGCACATAGACAGTAGCCTTACATTTCGAGCACCATGCGGCCACAGTGGTGAGGACCTCCTGTTATTTCATGCAACCTATAAATAAGAGCATGCATCTAGTACCAAAGAGCTCATTATCCCACTGTACTCTACCATTATCAGACCAATAATAGAGTACAATGTTCCCTGTGTTATGTACCTGACCAGGCATATGCAGCAACTGGAGCAACTACAGAGGACTTTTACAAAAAGAATACGAGGCATAATAAACCTGTTTTACACAGAGTGTCTTAAAGTCCTTTTCCTCTACTCAGACTCCTGTAGATTGCTGAGGATGTATTATCCTGGCTTACAAGGCATCCATAAACCCCACACTTATGACTTTCCTTCATATTTGTAAGTCAAACAGTATCAGAAATACAAGATCTAAGAATCTGAATTTTTGTCTGTGACTTAAACAAAATATGCTGGAGAGACAAATATGTGTCCTGGAAATTGCCCCTCCTATAGAACAGGCTTCCAGTGCATGGAAAGCTAAGTTTGTCTATTACCCAATTTAAGTGCAACATAGACCAGTGGATGGGGAATAGGAAATTTACTCCCAGTCAAACACCCATGTCACTTATAACTACCTGGCCTTCAATGTCCTGTTTAGATACAGGACATCATTATTCTAAAAACATGCGTCTGGAGCATTTCTCCCCAGGCCTCTGCTGAAAACAGCATCTGTGGAACCTAGTCGGACTTTCCCGGTCAACAAATGTTAAATAAAAAATTAAAAATAAAAAAATTATTTTGGGAAAACCTGTCTAGGCTTAGAAAGGCCATTAGTGTAGTAACGGTCTATGAATCTATGACTCTATGTCCTTAAAGAGTCATTTGCATGTATTCCATGTGCCATTTCAGGAGGTTTAGGGTATTACACAGTGGGGACTCTAAGCTTGGATGGGTGTTTCTGGTAGTTTATAGTAAATAGTTATCACGTAAAGGAATTACAACTGAAGTCCATCATGGATCTGTTTTTGTTTACCCTTTTGCCATAAACACTCTTCTAAGACAGTGCTAAAAAGAGTGAATTTTAAATTTTCTTTGTTAAATTATACAAATTATATTTTAAGTAATTTTACAAGTATGAAAAACACAGAAAGATTATCAGAATATAAATATATTAAGAATATTAATATAAATTAATGAAGCCAAATCTGCTGGGTTTTGGAGTAAACCAAGCAGAGATTTAAACAACATGGATGATCTTCTACTAATTGAAAACCTGACATTTCTTAGGGTTATATACATGTCAGAAACTAGAAATACAGTTATACTAAATTATCACGCATGCTGTAAAAATGTAAAACTATAAAAACAATGGTTACAGAAGATGTACCCTTTTCTCTTGGGATTAATTATTTTGCTTAAAACCTGTTTTTTTTTTTTTTCTTTTTTAACCTTTGCTCATTTCCAGGGCTCCATTCATTAGCCTGCCATAATTCCATTTTGGTAAGATACGGATATTTTTCTACATTACTGTGGAATGGAGGAGTTCCCAGGATAGCTTGAAAGACCTTGATTAATTCATATAAGCCGAGTCAGTGTAATCATAAAATACAATCTAAGTTGTCTTGCATGATCTTCTTGCTAAGAAATGACGCTGTCCTAGATCAGGTACTGCAATGAGCTCCACTACCTCAGTAGATTAAATCAGTAGAAGTGATTTGCCAGTTCCTTATCACTTGGATCAAACTAAATGGAATGCTATTTGTGACTTGGCCTTTGTTCCCACCATGGTCTACCCCCAACTCTTCAAGTACTACTAGATCTTCTGTAGTCTTTGCAAATACAGATCATTGGTCTAGTTAACTGAATATTAGTTAAAGCACGAGATATTTTAGATTTCTTTTCTAAATCCTTTAAGGCCTATTTGCAACCAGAAAAAATATACTTCCTTAATTGTGGACACAGTATGTGACTCTGGGTACTTCAGACAATCTGAAATGTCTCCTTTGTTTCCTTGTTTGTTTCAAACCTGCACTCATGCAATCCTTTAAATTCACTGAGCTATAGAAAGTGATGTTTAGCTATGAATGCATTGTTTTTATTTATTATTTTTTCTGATGCAGTATTTTATAACTCATTGTTTTTGCATGAAATGTTTTATCCTCTTCAATTAAATTTCCAAGTGAAATATACTATTTTGGTTGTGATATGTTTTTAAACATTTATAAAAGCTTTTGAATAGAATGTAAATGGTTGTGCCATTTAATTTGTTTAGTGTTCTCCTTCTATTGCATGCTTTATTTTCTTTTTTGAGTTTCCTCTTTAGGGGATTTCAGTACTTTATGTTCTCTATTATTTTGCCATCTTTAATAATTCTGTTAGATGTAGCTTTAATGTATTAAAACATGATTCTCAGATTCATACTTTTATGAATATTTTTTTTCTTGGAAATGCTATCATGTTTCAGGGCACCTAGACTTTGTGCTTTTTAAAGAAGGCTTCACTATCTGCCAGGTATTATCACATAATGTGAGATCATCATATCTCAAAACAAATGAAACAAGTAAATTGAAATTTCTTACGAAATAGATGAGGTACAATTATAAATAGCCATTCCAATTATGTTTAATTCATTAGTACATTCAATGAATTGTTTAGTAACCAGTCTTTCCTCCATCAATGCTCACAAGTATTGCAGGGGCAAAGCAAAAAAAAAGTTTGGTTTTCATTTCTTCTTAGGTGGATTCTTAGCATTTCTCCCGTTTGTCCCCACACAAATTATTCCTTCACAGCTTCTGAAATCATATGGCACAATATATACTCAATTGTAATTAACATGTACATGGATGAGGAGGGGGTCATAAATATCATCTACTGATAGCTACCTGCCAGTTTTATGCAAAACCAGTTTTACTTAGCTGTCATAACAGTAAAATGGTACACCGCATACAGACAGATTGCACTTGTGTTGGACAGGGATAGTACACCAAGCTCTTATAACAATAGTAAGTGGTATGGATGCATGTTATCACTCACATCATATTTCAGGAATGCCAGTTTATCTGATTATTTGTATTTCCCAATCTCTCATAGCACTGGTGCTATGGAAAGGTTTATGTGGTATTTGTCCTAAATATCCCTTTTCTCTAATGTCTGCATAACATACCTCTCAACTGTACAGATTTTTGTAGAATGTCCACATTTTTGCATCATATTTTTGGTCTGTTCCTCATAAAATGTGTGGTTTTCTGGCAAATTATTAAAGACTGAAGTCACTAAATAATATTAAATAATGACAGAGATTTCAGTTTCAGACTGTATATCCCTCAGAAAATACATAATTATGCAAACCATGTTATTCTAGCAACTTTCTAAGTTTATGGTAGCAATATTTAAATTCTGTTCCTAATTTTGGGCTTAGTCCCCCATTTTTTCTGACTTTGTCCAGATTTCTTCCATTGACAGGTTGAGAGGTATGCTGCATAGACCTTTAATTTGATGGCTCATATTTCGTGTTAAAGGGGCATTTTAGCAAGTTTCTGTACAGCAGAGCTTGTACTTTGTAGTGAATTGTTTAATTTGGAAGGGATGTCACATCATTCCGTGCTTTGTAGAAAACACATTCCTAATTGAGACACCATATTCTTTAAAGTTGACACCCTCCAGTGGCTGACCCACCATATTCACTGTGATCTCCTAGTTTCTATGAACTTAAGTCCATCCAGTTCACTCTCCAAATCAAAATCTCAACCAGTTTTGTGATTTGTCTGTCTGTCTCAGAAATCAAGTCAGTATACCAAGCCATCATAAACAGCTCTCTTTTATCACCCCTTAGTTATGAAGCTACAAGCTCTGTTTTCTTATCAGGACATTTCTGCATAGCCAAATCCTTGCCTGATCTGAGTCATAGTACTTCACAGACAGCACCAAGTGTAATGCAGAGATAATTCAGTTTTCCTGCCATTCCTGTAGAGCAGCATTATTTTACATAACATGTCAATTAGGGATGCATAACCAGTGAGGCTCCCATCTGTGTCATGTTGGTGTCATCATTGTTGTAGCAGCAGATCGTTATGTGATTTTATAACTATGCTTGTGTGCGTGGTACTCAGTTACAGGACCTGAATCTGCATCCTTTTGTTTTAATATCAGGATTTTGGATTTTATACTCAGTTAAGCACAATAAGAGGTTTTGGTATGTGATATTTAATGTGTGTCAGGCCATTCAATTAGAGGTTCATAGGTTCATAGATGTTTACTAGGCTAATGTCCCTGGAGCCCTTACAAGCCTAGTCCATAGAATTGCCCTGGCTTCGTGCCGCCTGACGTTAGTTCCCAGTGCCTCTATCGAGTAGAGCCACTGGAGTGATCCCTGGGGTGAACTTTCTTTTTCCCATTCACTCATCAAGATTTCTCTTGAAGAGGGCCAGTGAGGTGCTCTGTCTGACATGTATGGGAAATCCATTTCATAACATGGGTAGTCTCTGGGTCATGAACCTGTCCCTCCACCATGTTCTGATGATTGTGGTAATGAGGTTTAGGTCTCTGGAGCATGTGGTGCAAAAGCATTGGGATTTCTTTAGGTGTAGCATTTCTAACAGAGCTGGGTCAGACATGACTTTGTAAGTCAAGCAGAGATCGCCTTTTAGTAGGTGATATGAGACAGAGAAAAGCTGGAGTTTTTTGTTTTTCTGTCCATGTAAGACATGTGTTTAAGGCCTAGGATCCTCTTTGTGAGGTATTTTTGTGGCATCTCCAGCTGCTGCAGGTGTCTAGTGAGGTACATGCCAGATGGGGCATTATACTCGATGATTGGTCTAATGAGGGAAGAGGAGAGAGAGAGAGAGAGAGAGAGATGATAACCTCTTTTTTCCTGGATGCAAAACCCTTGATAATGAGATGTCCCACATAGAAGGACTTTCTGACCACAGTGGCAATGTGGTGGTTGAAGGAGAGGTTACTGTCAACCTGTGTCCCCAGATCTCTTATAACACCTTCAGTGTTTAATAGACTACCATCGATGCGGTAATTTGTGGGAACTGAGTTTTTCCCAAAGGGGATGATGACACATTTTTTTTGGCATTGAGCTTTAGGCCATGGCTTTGACACCAGTCATTTGTCTCAGTGAGACCTTTCTGAAGAATGTGTGCATCATTTGGGGAGTTAATAATGGCTCCCAACTAGCAATCGTCTGTGAACTTTGTCAGCCCGAGTCCCCCCCGTGATGGCCTGGACTTCTGAGAAGTAGATGCCAAACAGGAGAGGACCCAGGACCGATCCTTGTGGGACTCCACTCATGGCTGGTTGGCAGTCACACTTGGAGTCTGTTACTTTCACACTATGGAATCTATCTGTGAGCCAGTTTGCAACCCATCTAGTGATATAGGGGTTGATGTCTAGTTTGTTGAGTCTATCTATAATTCCTGAGTGGGGAATGGTATCAAAGGCCTTAGCCAGATCAAGGTAGGTTGTCTGGACCACCTTGCCTTCATCCACAGCTCTGGTGACTGACTGAAAGAAGTCCACCAGGTTGAGCAGGCATGATCTGCTCTTCACTGAACAAAATTGCATTGGATCCAGAGTTTGGAAATTCCCTATATCCTTATTAATTAGGTCAATGATGATGTACTCCATAGCCTTACATATCAGACTTGGCAGGCTGATGGGGCGATAGTTCCCAGAGTCTGTAGTCACTCCCCCTTTATAGAGAGGGATGACTGTAGCATTGTGCCATTCGGAAGGGACAAAGCCGGAGGTGAGGCTGTGATTGAACAAGGCACACAAGTGTGGTGCCAGTTCACTTTGTCATTTGTGTAGAACACAGCCATTTATGAATTCTGCAGTAAGTGTCCAAATCAAGGTGTTACTAATACCAGATAACTTCTCCTCCTCTTGCACTCTCACTTTTCAAAAGCTGAACATTTGTGAGTTAAACAAAATCATGTCATGCCTAAATAGTGTAGCTCAGGCCAATACTGAGTAGCAGGTCCTGTAACTGTCCATTTTCTCCAGAATTTGCACAATTAATGGCAAAACCAACAATGAAATCTATGGGCTGTGCTGGCAAATTTCATTGCAAAACATTTTCTTATATGAAATCGATTTAACTACTTTTTTAAATTTTACTATCTAAGCACACACATGCTTCTATTGTATGCAGATGGTGTTCTATGTTATTTTTGCTCTCACAACCAATCCAGGCCTTCAAAGTAATTTCTAGTGTTTCATGTTAGTTGCTATCAACTGCGTATGTCCTATAGTAAGTAAGTAATTAAATTGCCACACAGTATGATACATTTCCTTGTGGACAAGACTTGAGTGTATAAATGTTATTTTCATTAGATTAGACCTTGACATTTTACAGGTTACTCAGATTATTCCATATCAAAGCAATACTATATAGGTGTGTTTTATGTATTATCTGCCATTATGTCACTGTATTCAGTGCTGCTTCTTTGATTTCTAGATGCCTATAAATATTACACCCCTCAAAGTTATTTCCTTTAATCTAAATCCATACACAGTTGCTGCTCCCTCTCCTCCATCTCAAATAAGTATAAACTATTTCCTTTCTATGTTTGATAGCAATCCTGATCCATAACTAAGCAGCAAAAGGCATACAGATAAGATAAAACTCTGCAAAAGATCAATAACAAAACTGTCAGTGGGAGAAACAAAGAAAATAAAAGCAGTCAGAGGAATACAGTATTAGAATCACTAATATAGCAAGTCTACAATTAATATTTTATGTGGTGCGTAAAGTTGTCTACACCTCCTATGAACAGGCCTGCATCCCCTATTAAACATAATTTGCTCTGGGGTCATAATATCTTTGGGGTGGTGGGGTGCATTACAGCAGCCTCACAGAACTAGATACACAGAGACACCCACATAACAACCAGAGTACACAACTTAAAATGCTGCTACTAATGATTTCCAACAAATAGTTGGAATCAAAAAAACATTTGCACAGAAAACATCTTGAAAAAGCCTTCAGTCAATAGTTTCAGTCATAATAGCAGAAAAGCACTGCTTCTTTCAGTGACCATGGTGATGTGATTTTCAATACAACCCCAGAAGGCTTCAAAAATTACACTTCAGGTTTTGTTTTGCAAATTATTCGTTTGCCTCTGCACAATTCTTAAAACTCTGTATAACTCAAAATGCTCAGCTTTTTATTCCTTCATGTGTTCAGTATTATCAGATCTCCTTTTCCATTAATGGCAAAGAATTCCAGCTCACTGCTGTTTCCTTCTGTATAACTTTAAATTCACTTTGCTGAATAGCAACATTTAATTTGATATCACACATATTCAACCTCCCAAGCATACTTTAAGTAAGCATCTGTCTATGGATACCATTATATTCTTCAGCAATGGGTTTTGTCTCATTCAACCCATTGCATCTAATTTTATGGTTAACATATGGAAACTGTGTAGACAAGAAAAAATAAATTCATATATTTAATTAATATAAGTTTGAATAAATGCTTGCAAAGTTATAAATAACAGAAAAGTAATTAGGCAAAGCTCATCTCAACTAGGAAATGCTTGTGTTTAATTCAGAAACTAAATTAGGATATGTTTACATTCAGAAAACCCAAGGACTGGCATCTGCATCTTAATATAGCTGTTTGGTTCACATCCATGTCAGATGGAAAATTAAGAGATAAAAAAGGGAAGTGGAAAATATGGTACCATAATATGAGCAGTGCTGTAAAATCAATATATTTTAGCGGTCTGTCCAATGAGTTGCAAATCAAGTGGCAATCTGAGGCATGCCATTTGACAATCTATCATCTTTAGCAGGTGAGTTTAACCCGAGTTACTAAAGGTCACATATGTACAGGCTGAAATGAAAGTAGTCTTTTTGTCTCATATATCACATCCACTGCTAAATATTCTAATTATAAACAGAAAGTTAAGATTATGCATCCAAAACTAACAGCTGTTCAATTGCGTTTATATCACCTTATCGAAAGATGAAAATAGTGAATGCTATTTCATCGACCCCAAAACATCTAAACATGAAAATATCGAACATTCAGAACAGCAAATTTTTTCCCATGGAAAAAAATTTGCTGCTCCGAAACACATACACACAACACAAGCACATCAAACAAACAGCAACCACACACATACACTTAAATTCCTACATCTAACGCTACACTAAACTAAACATACACTACTATCTACCCACTTACCTTAACCCAAACCCTAACCCTAAGGTCCGTCACTATCGCAAACTCACCTAACCCTAACTCACTTAAACCGCCCCAACCCTAAAGTCTGTCACTATCACACACACACCTAACCCGCGCCCTAACCCTAACTCACTTAACCCGCCCCTAACCCTAATGTGCAAACAATTGACACTTACCTGAACCCAGCCTGTAACTTTCCACCATGGCGCTAAGAATAGCGAAGCCACAGAAATGGCCAACCGAATTCTTTCCCAAGGAAAGAATTTGTAGTTCTACAGCTTCGCTATTCTTAGCATTCGCTGAATAGTGTTCGATATCAGAACATTCGAAGTTTTAATACTTCGATGTTCTAATATAGACCTGTTCAATTCTGTTGTCTATCTTTGTTTTCATGTACCATATGCATGCCAGAGACCATAGCAGGAAATGAGAACTATATTACATTTCTTGAGTTATGCTGTAAAGGTCTAACTGCTGTCATATACCAAACAAGAAATTCTTTGTTCTGAAAATAACTGCTTTGAACAAAACTATATTTTTTTAAACTAGACTATTACATCCTGATTTCATTATTTCCCTCCTGCAAACAAATGTTATGCTTTACTTCAGTGTTACAATCATTTATCTTGTTTTCTTCGCAGGAACAGTTTTTCAGATGATAACCTTATTATGAGTCCAGTGCAATCTGTCAGTTACAGTAGAAGGTCCGCCGTTCGGAGGCACATCATTTGTTAAAGCTGAAACTGACTCTGGACACTGATATTGTGTACCATTCTACAAAGATCAGATGCTATTACACGAAGTATTCTGTTCTCAATCTGGCTTTGTTTAACATAATGGGAAATGAAACTGTTCAGAAAAATGTGACAAATTGGGGTGACCCTCAATCAGCACTAGCCTGTTGAAAAAGACTGTGAAGCAAAGGGACTTGAAATGCTGATTAGGAGATTTAATCCTCAGGGGTCTGTTTGCCAGTATGGCACTGCATCATTCTTATTGTAATTACTGTAGCCACACATGCAGAAATTTAGTTTTACTAGGAAATCATACACTCAACAAATATATTATTAAGGTGCATTTGCCTTGTTTTACTTCACTTATAAACATGAACTGTACTGTGTTGTGACACAGGATAAAGAGCATTACAACAGCTTGTCAGTAAAGACAAAAATACACAAAACCCATTCCCAAATGTGCTAACAGCTGTATATTATAATTCTGTAACTTATTTTGTTTTCGGTTTTGTACGGTCCACCTTAACATAATGGCTAAAACGATGAAATTACTCAACTGTATTCCATGTGGTTAGCATACACTTATATTAGTTAGCGTGAGCACACACACATGCACACACGCACATGCACCACACACACACACACACACACACACACACACACACACACACACACACACACACACACACACACACACAATCATTACACAGCTACCATATTCAAGTGCACTAGATTTGATCTTTAAGTAACTTCCAGTGGTGTGAAAATTTGGGCCTACTACAAGTACTCCTGCCTCAGGTGCACGCTGCTCATGCTCAAGCTGGAATTTACATTGGGATTAGGTGCTGAGTGAGCAGAGCTGCAGAATCTTGCCAGAACTCCATAACCAAATTCAAGCAAGGTATGTCTGTCAGTTCACTGGGAAGAAGTGGAAACACAGATGAGAGTTTTCAGGCAGTGATCAAGACTGGGATTTAGGTTTAGGGAAGGGGGAGGTTAACAGTTTAGGGAGTAGGAGAAGACCCTCCTCCTAAACTATAGAGGTTTAGGGAGCGAGAGTAGAATTTTAAGGTTATCAAATGGGAAGGAAGTTTTAGGTTTAGAGAGAAGTTTAAGGTTAGGGAGTGAGAGGTGAGTTTTAAGGTTACAGAGTGAAACATTAGGTTTAGGTAGGGGGAGTGGAGTTTTGGGTTTTCAGAGACTTTAGGGTTAGAGGACCAAGTGCTTTGGTTAGGGACAGGGTGGGAGTTTTAGGGTCAGGGTTAGGGTTTTGGTAGGCCTATGAGGTTCAATAGGGTCAAATGGTAGGAGGGCTAGGTTATTGACTAGGATCAGGCAAGCGGGAGTTAGGGCATTTGCCATTTGGATCAAGTAGCAATGAGCAAGTGTGTTGTGAGCTGTAAGCATGAAAGCACTCGCAGTAGATCATGAATATTCTCTTTTCAGCAGCTATACTAAGAAACCTCCCTATCTTAAAAACAGAATTCTCATTAACGTCGGAGGTTCAGAAAACTAGAGTTAATCCCTGATTCTGCAAACAGTCTAAGATTAAAGCATCATTAAACATGCTAGGTATATGAAAGTCAGAACGTGGTACATTTCTTGTGCAAATGCATTATCTACTGAAAATATTCATTGCCCTCTAACCTTCTACATACACAACAAACATGATTCTGAATTAAACAAAATGTTTTTCCCTGACAACTTGAAAAAAAAAGACTGAGATTCAAAAGCACACAAGTGGCTGCGGAGACCAGAAAGAACAGTTGCAGAAAAAGTTTTACTCAGTTATATTTTCCCCTTTCCTTTCACACACACTGATCAAAAAGTTCAAATCCTGTAAATTGCTTATGTTGTATTTTTCCACAGAGATAAAGCAATGAAGCATAGGAATACTCATGTTCATAGGTTCATAGAAGACTACTAGGCTAAATAAGTTCATTGGTTCATGGGGCCTTTACAAGCCTAGCCATGTAAAAACTTGAGTACCCTTGTTGACCATATTTAAATGATTTTTGTTATTAGAGCAATACTGTAATCAGCCCTAGCTGCCCCTGTCCATAAGGGACATAGGTGCCACTCAAGATGAATTTACGGTCACCCATCCAGTTGTCATGGTTGCGCTTGAATAGGGTCATTGAGGATCTCTGCTTCACATGCAGTAGGAGCTTATTCCAGAGGGGAGGTAATCGTTGGGAGATATATCTCTCTCTCCAGCATGTTCTGTTAATGTCACAGGCTAGGTTGAGATCCCTGGAATGAATTATTCTTGTCCCATTTGATTTACAGATGTGCAGTAATTCCATTAGCGCAAGAGGAAGTGTATAAATATTTGGGAATTGAGGAAGGATCAACAATAAAATATGAACAAATGTGAATAAAACTTAGTAAGGAATACTTTAGAAGACTTAAATTAATTCTGAAAACAGCGTTGACATCTAGGAACAAAATCCAAGCTATAAACCAATTTGCTCTTCCTGTCCTAACTTACAGTTTTGGAGTGACTGGCTGGCCCCAAAATGTGTTGGATAGATTAGATAGGAAAACAAGAAGGATGCTTCATGCTCACCAAATGATTTATAAAAATCAGTGTACACCAAGATTATATATTCCCCATTCCGAAGGAGGGATGGGCCTCCTTGAAATTGATTACATGTATAGATCTGCAGTCGTGGACTCCACACATATCTGCTGACCTCACAAGACCCAAACTTAGTGAAAGTTTTGAAACATCAGGAGAATAAATCTAAGATGACTTCTCTGCTTAATTTAGCAGAAGCTCAGCATCAAACAGGAATGGAAATCAAACCAGAAGTAGATAAAAATCAAGCAACAACTGAATGTGCCAAAAAACAAAAGAAAGAATATAAGGTGAAGGACCAGGTGAGAAGGCAAGAAATGTGGAAAAAGCATAAATATAGTTGCAAGTATAGAAAAATTCTGGAAGAACCTCATGTTGATTAAGAACGAACACAGTAATGGTTAAGGAGAGATGAATTCAAACCAAGAGATGAGAGGAGAATTCAAACCAAGAGATGAAAGGTTAATATTGGCAGCCCAAGATGGTGGCCTATGTACACGCAGGTTTACAAAGCCCATTGAACATGTGGGAGAAACAGACAAATGTAGGTTTTGTAAAACTGAATTGGAAACAGTTGCACACCTCGTTGTTGGTTGTGACTTACTAATGGCGGAAGGACTGTATAGTGAAAGGCATACTAATGTGGCAAGACTGTTGCCTTGGGGATTGTGCAAACATTATGGTACTGAAGTCGCTGAAAAACACTGGAAACATGAGCCATGAAGCATCATAGAAAATGATGAAGTTTATATAACATGGGATCACCCATTACTAACAGTTCAAAAGATAGATGTTAGAAAACTAGATATAGTGGTCCAAGAAAAGAAGACAAAAGTAGCATTGATCATTGAAATTTCTGCAGCCAGTGACTACAGTGTCTTGCATACAAAATCATAAAATATCAGGATCTGCAGGCAGAAACGAGAGAAATGTCGAAGACAGATACCCAGACAGTTCCAATAGCAGTTGGAGCAATGGGTCTTATAAAAAGAATCTACAATCGTATTTAGATATGATACCAATCCATGTAATCCTGTACATATTGCAGAAGGAGTCATTACTGGGTGCATTGCAAGTGCTGCGAAGAGCACTTTTAACTGACATCAAAGATTGAAACAATACTAATTTCATGAACTTTGACTTAGTAATGGGGTCCATTCCTGTCATGGTATTAGAAACCCAAAAGAGTGCATTATTTTAACCCTCTTAGTTCAAAATTGACTGGTTTGGAGCCCAAGTGTTAGGGAACCACAGATGTGATGTATTTAGAGCACTACAACTGCAAAACAACAGTCCTTACAGCAGTCAAAAAATGCATCTTAAAACTCTAAGCAAATGCAAGAAAAAATAATAAATAGCACAGGAATCCAAAAATAATGCAGTGAAAATAAATAGTAGAAGTACAAAATAATACTTATAGCTCAAAACTATATGTGATATAAAAGGTGTTACATCTTGAGTGGATAAGTATATCATAAATTACTAATACACAATATGATTCACTGACTGTAAAGAGGAGCCAGTTTACTGTTTTATAGTAGTGAGCAAGGTTCCCATGTTTCAGGTAAATAAATACAACAAAAAAATTGTATTTGCTATGCCTTGTAGAACAATTATAGGGACATGTACTTAGTATTGTTGTCTTTATAGCTTTAAATGTCAGTAGGTGGGTGAATTTGTATGCCTATTTCAATTGTTATATAGATTTTATTTATTACATAGTCTATATGGGAGGTGAAGGTTAGTTGTTTTTTGAACAGCAGCTATTATTAAGTACATAATAAAACTAAGGAAAAAAATAAATAGAAAACTTTCTATAGAGCATTTAATTGAACAGTTCATGGGCACAACAGTGTTAAAATGACAGAAAAGAAAGTCAATGAAAGCAGTAACAAAGAAATGTAACCAGTGAGAAGCAGAAAAACATATGCCCATATTGTTTTTATTATGAAAGGAGAAAAATATAAAGAGCACACAGGTTCAGAGGCGTCTATTGTGCTAATGACCATTACGGCCTTTTTAACCCTAGCCTTGCATCCCAAATCTCTGACATAGGCACCAACAATCACAGCAGAAGAAAAGCATACTGCATACCTGGCAGCTGGACAACTCCCTGAAGTATGCATTGGTGCACCACTGTCCGTTAACCTGAGATTTGAAACACATCAGAAGTGTTAATAATTAATGAAAGCAATTAACATACAAGAAATACACCTATGTAAAAATATGTCCTGAGCATTTAAGCATTTTGCAATACTTAAAGGAAACCTCTCTCTCTCCATATGTATATAAACATACATACACATATATATATATACACACACACACACACACACACACACACACACACACACACACACACACACACACACACACACACACACACACACACACACACACACACACACACACACACACACACACACACACACACACACACACACACACACACACACACACACACACAGCATGAAGTAGCATACTTGTCTTTGGTGCAGAAGACTGTAGGTTCTATTCTCACACCAGGCAGATCACTTACTCACACTGCAGTGTAGTATAAACAGGATGCTGCACTTCTCAGTGAGCTGTCTTTAGGATGAGATGCTAAACTAAGGCCACTTCTACTTAATTTATTGGCAGCTCTGGTGGATGTAAAAGATCCCACAGCACTTATCAAAAGTGTAGGAGATGTTTCCTGATATTGTAGCCAAATTTCCACTAGCAGTATAAATATCACCTCAGGTCTCCCCTGAAAAGATGCTACTAGCCTAGTGTGACTAACCCAGTCAACAAAGGATAAAATAATACAATAAAATCAATAAAACAATGTATGCATATTGATGTGTATGTGTGTGTACAGTAGTTGGGGTGGTTGGGGTTGCCGAAAGGGTTAAGGTGTTTTCCTTACAGACACAACTTGCAAGTTTTTTTCTCAAATAGGATTACAATGGTCCACTTGAATAAAGTACACTGATTGATATATATATATATATATATATATATATATATATATATATATATATATATATATATATATATATGGGTCTACCTGACAATGTCGACAGCTTAGAACGCTGACAATGAGAACACTGACGCCAGAAGATCGACAAGTGAGAAGATCGACGGATGAAAACACCGACGCTGAGAATACCGACATGGGAAAAGGCTGTGTAAGTATGCGGTAGTGACGGACATTAGGGTGCGAGTAAAGTAAGTGTGCGATATTGATGGTCTGTAGGGATAGGGGTGGGTTAAGTGAGTTTGGTTTAGGGCGCGGGTTAGGTAAGTGTGCGGTAGTGATAGTCTTTGGGTTAGGGGCAGGTTAAGTGAGTTAGGGTTAGGGCGCGGGTTAGGTGAGTGTGCGATAGTGACAGTCTTTGGGTTAGGGGTGGATTAAGTGAGTTAGGGTTAGGGCGCGGGTTAGGTAAGTGTGCGATAGTGACAGACCTTAGGGTTAGGGTTTGGGTTAAGGTTGTAGATAGTTGTGTATGTGAGGTTTAGTGTGGGTTTGTAAGGCTTTTGGTGTGCTTGTGTTGTGTGTGTGCTTTTTGGACAGGGGATTTGTTTTGTTTGTTGATTGTCAGTATTATGGTGTGTCGGGCATGTGAGGTTTCGTGTTTGTGAACTGTCGGTTATGTGGTGTCGGTGATTTCGTTGTCGGTGTTGTGATGTGTCGGTGTTGTTAGGTAGACCCATATATATATATATATATATATATATATATATATATATATATATATATATATTTATATATATATATATATATATATATATATATACACACACACACACACACACACACACACACACACACACACACACACACACACACACACACACACACATATATGGATCCTTATCAGAAGCTCATGTTTTCAGAAACTCAGAATTCATGTTGTAGACATGATCTGATCGAGTTTCAGAAATCTCTAAGCTTTTAAATGGAGATTTTAGTACAATGCAGTTTGGGGAATTTAGCCTTTTCCCCACTATAGTGCGATCTCACACTTGGGATATATAATCTGCATGGGGTGGGAGGGTGTAGGGGGCTTGCCCCCTTCCAAAACCATAGAAAAAAGGTAGACTTTTGTTGTTTTTTGAAGTTCAAGTTTTCAGAAACTCGATCATATTGTTTTAACAATGTGAATTTTGAGTTTTTAGTGTGTCTGTCACTACATGGAACAATAAAATGTCCAAAAATCAGAAGATTAAGGAACACTCCTCGAACTTCACTTCATGGAAAAACAAAAACAGTTTCATGCCCCCTGCTAATTATTTATACCAACTCTGAGATCGTTCTACAGTGGGAAAGGACAAACCCACCAATCCTCACTATTCACGATAATGCACAGAAAACAGGTTGACACTGTTCAATCAGTTCTGCCATTTTTTTTATTTATTTTTATTTTGTGCAGTGATCACACAATTCAACCACCTCAATGCCACGCACATACAAATCTATGTCTATATCTCTAGATATAGATTTATGTATATATATATATATATATATATATATATATATATATATATATATAAAATTGCATTTATATTTATATTTAACTTAGTCCACTATATGCAAGTGTCTCTTTTCAGGGGTAACTTGGATGCACTGTCTGGTTAATTATATGCTTAGAGTCCTACTGTAGGCAAATGGGTGTGGAGGTGAATTGAACCCTAGGCTAGAGAAAGCAGCTCATTATCACTTCATACACTGACATATCACTAGTACATGATGTTGAATGCACAAAGCACTGACTCTACAAATATTGACTATGAAAATATGCCCACAAATAAAAAAATGAGCAAAGAAAAAATACTAAACACATCTTGAACCCACTCTCTAAAACATCACACACAGCAACTAAACAGCTACATAAAATAGTCAGCCAAATCACCTTAGATATCATGTGAAGTTTACATTCCACAAATCAACATCAGCTTCCTTTGAAAAAAAATAATGTACTGCAACAGTCTTGTGAAACAAGTGTATGAAATCTATGTGCTATGACTAAAACATTTTATGTTAGTAACCATTTTCTTTCCACTTGCTAACTGCTATTACTAAGGGAAAAAAACAGAACTGGAGTGCAAATGTGTAACAAAAGAAGCTAAATGTCTTCTTCTTCTTCTTCTTCTTCTTCTTCTTCATGCTGTTTCCCTCACCAGTTCTGTTTTTTTTTGTTGATCCATGGTTAGTGAGTGAAAAAACAGAGACCAAACTACAGCAGCAGCAACACTTATAAGGATGTGTGTGTGTGTGTGTGTGTGTGTGTGTGTGTGTGTGTGTGTGTGTGTGTGTGTGTGTGTGTGTGTGTGCATGTGCAGATGGATGTGTGCTTGCATGAGCATGCCCATATCATAGGAAGGAATTGTAATACCTTGCATTCTATATATGTTACAACAACAAGCTGAAATACATTACTGTGACAATTTATGTATTAATTTCTTTGATCACAATCCCATATCTAAACTTTATGCAACCATAAAGTACCTACATCTGTGTGTCTGCATGTGTGCAGATGTCTGGGTCTGGGGGAAATATACTAGCTTGCATTTTATGTGCCTGAAATGAGTTGAAATATATTACCATTACTATTGTTTATATATTTATTTGTTCATTTGATCAAAATCAGACATTTGAGGTGCACATAGTAAATATAAAGTGTCTATAATTTGTGAATGTGTGCATGTGTATTTGTGTGCGTGTGTGCATGTGTGTGTGCATGTGTGTGCGTGCGTGTGTGTGTATGTACGTGTGTGTTTCTCTGAGTGTGCCTCAGTGTGGGAGTACATATGGGAAGGGATCATACAGTATGCATAGTTTATATGTTTTGAGATACTGCAATGCCATTTTTCCATTTCCAGGAGGTATATTTTCAGCTGGAAATGGAATTTTTTCTAAGAGGATACATTTTAAGCAAGATTGATTCCTAGATTTTTGGCACATACTACAGAAACACATTGGCTAGTCCACTGGAGTTTAGTTTGAGGATCAGTGTTTTCCTAAGGATGTTGGTTGGAGATTGTTGTATTAGTCTAGAAGCTAGTGAAAAGAAAGTTTGGTATTGCAGTATTTTAAACAGTTGTTGTTCAAGAAGGAGCGCTGCATGTTATCTGGCAGAAAGCCATTCTGCTTTTTGTAATATTTTGTGATTGGTTTTTTTTCTATTTTATTAGTGAGTGTTTGAATGACTCTCTATAATTTTTTGAGGCTTATGATATTAAGGGAAGGCTGTAATATAGTAGGGAGAGTAAAATATCATTTCTTATTGTGACAATTTTGAGAGAGGGGAGAGGTTTTGTTAACCTGGAAAACTAGCATTTTTTTCTTGTAATGTATAAAGTAGGGGCATGCTAAGAAAATGATCTAGCCAGAGTCCTTGGTATTTAAATTAGGATTTTCAGTAGTGTCATTGTTGTGGTCAGCGATTTGTAGTGTGGGGGGTAGCTTTGCTTAATTTTTGTTTTGCCCCAAACAGCATGCTATTTTGTTTATAAGTTTGATTCCAGTCTCAGATCCTAGCCACATGCAGTCAATAAAATTGGTACATATGGACATGTGTGTGTGGTTTTGTCTGTTTGACTGTCACTGGGGAGTTGCAGTTGTTTGTACTGCATGCGTATAACAGCAATGTGCTAAAAGATATTACTGTGGTTATTATTTATATACATATATTCATTCATTTGATCAAAATCAGACATCTGAGATGTAGACAGTAAATAAAGTGGCTAAAACTGTTAGGCACATATGTGTGTGTGTGTGTGTGTGTGTGTGTGTGTGTGTGTGTGTGTGTGTGTGTGTGTGTGTGTGTGTAGACATTATTAAATACTTACACAATTACATTTTGGATGTAAAATGCTTCTTTGTACAACAATTGCATATCCTATATCATCTCTGAAGCATGAGATGGAGGAACTATGTTACAAAATATAAAGCTGAACTATATATAAAATGATATATTTATAAACACATACATACACACACACACACACACACACACACACACACACACACACATACATACAAACATATACAATTCTAATGGTAAAACAAAAACAAAATGACTTAATACATAGCCTATTTTCTAAGTGCAATAATGCTTTCTGAGATGAGTTTAATAGGAAAATAACAGACCTTATTGCCATGGGGAGGCCATCGTCCTCGGTTGACAGGTCTCAAAATACCCTTAGGATGCCTATTATTTCCCTATAATGTCCACATTGTTAGACATTATTGCTTGCATAATGATTCAAAGAAAAGTCCTTCAATTATACAAATCTTATTTTTTATCTTTTTTCCATTTGAAATTAATATCAACCTTAATGACATTTCCAGATACAATCCACAGAGAATACTAGACATTAAGTATGTGGAGTAACAATAACCATTGTTGATTTGATCTATAATAAGTGTAACTCAAACTTTCATGACTTAAAAAAGAGGTTGTATTAATATCAGCTAAGATCAAATTGAACTCACTCATAGTAAGTTCTTTATCAATATCTTCCAGGACCATCTGAGATAAGGTATATATTTTTCATAAACATTGGGTCAACTGACTCCATGTCTACATCATATTACAAATGTAAATAGTCTACCATAATATTCAGTAAGTCAAACAAGTAACCCAATGCCATCAGCAATCCACAGAAAAAAATGTTATGTATACTACAAATGGTACCCCTAAAAGAGTATTATTTTTTCTTATTACAAGCCCAAGGAATGTTAATCTCCAGATAAGATCAGAAACTTTTACCATATTAAACAATTTCTACTCCTTTTCAGCATAATATTTATAATAAAAAAATCACCAATATGGACAGAATTTAAAAAAAGACAAGTAAGAAGCAGTAACAGATTTCTTCACAAAATGTATCTCTTAGATAAATGAAAAATACAAATGACTATATTTAAACATCCACTCCTGTCAAAACTGGCCCCAAGTAGAATAACATCCCTGCAAATACATGTTCAAAAAAGCAGGGGATACAGCTAAAGAACCATTTAAGTGGGGAATGTCTAGCCCTGAAAAAAAATAAAAGGATGCTCACCAAAGTCACCAAAATTACTGATCAGGAAAAAAACAACAGCCAGGTATTGATTTAAATTTCCAACAGAGGACCAAAGTGACTCTGTCCAATTAAAAGCAACCTCATTTCAAAATCTTCAACCAACAGATGTTATCTGCAGTAAGTGTCTGCTTAACTTTATGAAGTGATACATTAAAGTCACCTACAAAATAATCCACATGTATACAAATAAAAAAGGATGTATATGTTCCATAATAAGTGCATGACATGTATGAGACATGGGAGCATTCAGGCTTAGAGATAACATGGTGTTTAAAAGCTTTCAAAAGTGCATCATGGCTTGTCACTACATAACAGTAATGTTAAGGACAAGGATATCTGTAGATACTACTATAAACAAAATACCTGACTAGAATCCTTCTCTTCAGGCTACATTGCTTGCCATACTCATAAAACATGTAGTCCATTAACCTGTTCTGGAGACAACAAGGGAGTATCTTAGAAACCAGCAATGTCACAGAGGAGAGTAGAAACCCAAGTCCCCAAAATGAAACTCCTCAACCTGAATCTAATACTGTTAACATGCAAGGAATAAACTGATATGTTAACCATTGCCTAGCTATTTCAGCTTTAAAAATCAGAAATATTTTTGATGATGAGTAATATGTGCATTTTAAGTACAGAAACAGCTGTAACAGACAAAGGCTCAAGTTTATTAGTAGTAGATGATGATATACCAGCATGCTTCTACCCCCCCCCCACACACACACACATTTCTACAGGAAGAAGTGATGGAGCATGAACTGTGAAACAGCTGATGAAAACATCAGTTGTTATCAAAGGAATCAGTTGAAGAAACATAATCTTGAGGAGGAGGTATAGGTTCAGTTGGGTTTACCAGAGCTGCATAGAGGTTAGTGTAGATCAAAGTGTGTGATATACCTTTAAGAAGCTTTCCAGTGAGTCAGCATATGCATGTAAGTACTGAGCACATGCAAGCAAGAGTGCCATTTTGAGTGAGCAGCCAGAGTGACAGCATGCAAGTATGTAGTCATAAAGACAGTTCGTTTAAGTTCAATCTTCCTGACATCTATCCTGATGTATTTGTATACAATAAACCACTTAAACGAACACCCAAGCCTTAGCGTCTCCTTAACGCACATAGGAAGAGCGACAGTTAGTAACAAGCAATCAGTTTCCTGTTTTATCTGAAGCATCCACTGCCTGCTACTGAAAAATATGGATAATTTTTACTTGATCTGCACTTCTTGGGTTGTATTTTAATGTGTGCTGTTATTTTTTAACTATATTTTACTATATGTTTACTGTTTCATGCATTATTAGTCTAGCATAGACTTGGTTCAGATTTTCTGGAGCCAGTCTGTTTTTTCAGTTTCTGAACAATAATCCAGCTTTCCTTCACAAACTAGAGCCTCCCCTTATACCCTAGTGACAGCAAAGTGTAGATAAGGACATATCTAAGTGGTGATTGTTGGCCAGGGATCATTGTAGTGTGCTACTATTGGTTAGAGTGTTTGAAATCAGTTTAATTTTGTTTACCGGAGCTGCACAAATGTTAGCAACAAGCAACCAATCTCGTGTGTTATCTGAAGCATCCACTGCCTGCTACTGAAAATAAGTATCATTTTTACTTGAGCTGTACTTCTTGCATTGTATTTTACTGCATGCTGATATTTTTGAGCTGTATTTTACTGATTTTTTGCTGTTTTCTGTACTTTTAGCCTAGCATAGACTTGGTTCAGATTTGCTGGACCCAGTCTGTTTTTACACTTTCTGAGCACTAATCCTGTTTTCCTCCACAAAAGAGGGCCACCTCTCACACCCTAGTGAGAGCAGAGTGTAGTTAAGGAACTATCTGAGTGGTGATTGTTGGCCCAGGTCCCAGAGTAGTGTGCTACTATTGGTTAGAGTGCTTGAAATCAATTTAATTTATTTGCTACTTGCTACCTGCATCAGTGCTGGCTTGCATGGCTCGCACCACCTGCCTAATCATGCAGTAAAGGATACCATTGGTGGTTATAGACGCAAACTCTTAGATAGATAATTTTCCCTTAGTCAGCAGCTTGTGCTCCATAGGCAGTTTTTCACTATTGTGCTTCACTGCCCAGTTAGACACTCAGCTGAGCATCTGAGCTTTCTCCACAACTCTTACCTATTAAATCCCTTGCAGTTTATAACTTTTTCTTGTCCCTTAGCCATACCTGGTCCTTCTAGTCCCCTCCCTGTTACTGACCACAGTACTTCACCTACCATCATGACTGAAAAATTTCCTACCATTTCTCCAACCAACCTGATCGACATTGGCATCCTGAGGCAAAGTAGCAATTGCTTCATGCATACTAACAAGAAACTTCTCCTAATTCACACAGATTCAATATGTGAGAGATGCATCTATATTAAGACTCTAGAATCAAGGCTGTCTCACTCACAAATCATCACATCAGATACTAAGCAGGTCATCAGCTCACATGCTTCACCTCCTGCACCATCCACGCATACAACACTTAAACCTACATATGCAGAGGTTCTCACTAGAAGCCTACTTAAATATCAGAGGCCTACCAAACATAAACACAAACACAAACTTAATACATTACAAGAAAATCACAGTACACATACAAACGCATGCACCAGTGTCTCACCAAATATGCCCCTAAGGCAAAACACAAAATCAAATGTTTTAGTCATAGGTGGCTCCATTGTGAGACACACAGATGTCCCACTCACCAGGTTGAATAGGGGAAAGGTCACGGTCAGCTGTCTGTCAGATGTCAGCAACCACCACATCACACAGGCACTTGAGTCACTCAACAACAGGCTGTGTTATGCCTCTGTCATAGTCCATGTTGGTGTGAACAATTTGAGACGTACCTCACTGGACTATATGAAGAGAGACATGGCTGAGCATTCTGATTATGTGTCCCAAGTGGGTATGTCCATAGCCTTAAGCAGCATTCTACCTTAATCTAGGATGATGCCTCAATACAGACAAAAAATGATTGACATCAACAACTGGCTTAGTTTTTGGGGTCATTCTAAAGGGATTCGGTACCTGTTAGTCTGGAATGCTGGGATGATACGGTTGACAGACCACGATGCTTTGCCAGAGCTGGTCTCCACCTGTCACCTCTGGGAATTTGGCTACTGGCTAAGGCTCCTGCCTCTCCCATAGTGCCTTTTTAGGCAATGTCACAAAAACAAAATTCCCAATGTAAAAATATCCACAAAAAGCAACCTTAAGGTTATGCTGCTAAATGCTAGGAGTCTAAATCTGAAACTGTACTCACTGGAAGCACTCCTCACCTTGGAAGATACAGAAATCTGTGCAATCACAGAGACCTGGTTCAAGGTCATGGAGTGCACCCTGGCCTTACTGGGGTATAATGCCTTCCACTCGTTCAGACCACAAAATAAACATATAAAGACTAAAAGATGAGGAGTATCAATATTCATCAAAGATAAATACACCTCCAGATTGGTTAAACAGAATGATTTCCTAGAGTTACTCCTTGTGCAAATAACTATAGGAAAGACCTCTCTCCAAGTTATCATCAGATACAGATCCCCGTCCATGAACCATGATATCCACACTGATTACTTGGATCTACTTGAGTCACTCAAAATACAACCAAACACACTAGCTATGGGTGACTTTAACTACCTTTTCATAGATTGGGTGAATTATACGCGTACAAACACACTCATCCAAAGATTCTTGGACTTCGTTAACTCAACTGACAATTGAAACCTCCCACAAGGGTCTCAAACATTCTGGATTTGGTACTCATCAACATGGTAGAACGGTGCAACAACACATGTGTGTGGCTCTCCCTGGTGAAGTCTGATCATAAATCAGTCTCATTCAAAGTAACAATAGCATCAGACTCCCCCCCCCCCAGGAGAAATTAGGCTAAAAAACTTCAGCAAAGCCAACTACAGCCCCTTACAAGAAGGCATTAATAGTTTCAAAGCTCCTGTCCCCACTGATGACAAGGACACCTGTACTAGGTATACACCAATTTATTGTATAAACATCTATACAATCGTATTGACTCAGCCATTCCTGATAGGACCAAAGCACGATCCTCACAAAAAAAACAAGCCTGCTTAGTGGACATCTACCATAAACAGGTTATATAATAAGAGGAAGAAAGTGCTGTCTAAGAGCAAGAAGGAATGATCTCAGAATTGAAAGTATACCTTTCTCAGCTTGAACAAGCAAATAAGACATATTTTAAAATCCTCTAAACCTAACTATGAATCTAGATTAGCATCCCTAGCTAAGGATAACTATAAGGCAATCTTTAGCTACATCCAAAACCTTAAAGGAAAAGCCCAGATTTGCACTGAACATGTAGTGAATGGTACCACATATTCTGAACCAGTGGAAGTAGCCAACCTGCTAGCTGACAGGTTAAGTGAAAACTTCTTCTCCCCTGTCCACATCACATATACCACAAAACAGTCCAACCACATACTCTCCATGTAGTATCTCTAAAGAGCAAGTCTTAACAGGTCTGTCCAAGGCCAAAAACACAACCTCTATGGGACCTGAAAACATCCCAGGCTACATTCTCAATGGTTTAAAACATGAATTAGCAACAACACTGGGTAATATTTTCAACTACAGCCTAAGCACTGGTTTTGTCCCTGCTGAATGGAAAACAGTTAACGTCATCCCCTTGCACAAGGGGAGTCCATCCACCGACCCTGGGAACTATAGACCAATTAGCCTAACCAGCCTTATCTGCAAGGCCATGGAAGGAATCATCATGGACCTTATCAACAAGGATATAGGAGACCTTCAAACACATGACCCGACCCAGTGTGGTTTTGTGAAAAGGAGATTCTGCATGTGGAACCTGGTGGACTTCTTCAAAATTGTCACCAAAGCCCTGGATGAAGGCAGATCTGTGCATACAGCCTATATAGACTTGCCCAAGGCCTTTGATACAATTCCTCACTCAGGCATCATTGAAAACCTCACCCAGCTGGGGGTCAACCCATATACTCTAAGGTGGGTTGCAAAAGGCTTACCAACAGAACACATACAGACAAAATTGGAGACTCCATCTCCATCATCAGACCCATTACCAGTGGTGTTCCACAGGGATTGGTGCTGGGGCCCCTGTTGTTTGAAATCTACTTCTCAGAAGTACAGCACAAACAAACGGTCTGTGGCTGACAAAGTTTGCCGATGACTGCAAACTGAGAGCAGACATTGTGTTCCCAAATGATGTTAACGTTCTACAAGAAGGACTTATGCAAATCAATGATTGTTGCCAAAGTCATGGTCCTAAACTCAGTGCAAAAAATGTGTTATCATCCCCTTTGGCAAAGGCAATGTCCCTGCAGATTACCATATTAATAACAACACCCTAAGCTCTAAATCAATGGTGAGAGATTTGGGCACACAGATTGACAGCAACTTTATTTTGATCACCATTTTCCACAGTGGTAAGGAAGGCTTCTTTGTTGCTTACCTCATAAGCAAGAGCATAGCTTCCAGAACAAAAGAAGTTATGACCCCCCCTGTACACTTCCATCATCCGCCCAATAACAGAGTAGAGGTTGTGATCCCCCAGTACTCTTCCCTCATCAGCCCAATAATAGAGTACAATGCTCCCTTTGGTATGTACCTAAACAGACACCTGCGGCAACTGGAGAGACCTCAAAGATTCCTCACAAAGAAAATTCAGGGTCTTCAGCACATGTCTTATGTGGACAGACTGAAATCACTGTCACTATACTCTGTACAAGTGACCTGTGCCTTGCATACAGAGCAACCTCTGATCCTGCCTTAATGGAAATGCTGCACATTTGTAAGTCAAATGGTACACAATTCACCCACTCTAGGGACCATAACTTAACAGGTGACACAACAGGACTTTATGGAGAAACAGATATGTCTCCCAGAGGTTGCCTCTCCTCTGGAATCAACTACCAATACAGGTTAAACAGAGTCCCTCGTTAACCCTTTTTAAGCATAACTTGGATGATTGGATGTGAAACCACAAATTCACCCTAGGGGTTTCACCTGTGTCCCTCTTGGATAGAGGCAGTCTGTGCTGATTTAGATATGATTATAACATAGACCATATCTCTAGACCCTTAAGGGAATAAGGGCTGAACTTGACTAGGCTTTCAAGGGCCCTAGGGTCATTAGCCTAGTAACCTCCTATGAATCTATGGTCTTGTTGACAATCAAATCAAAAATGCCTTCCCCCAGTACCATTAGGTTTACATCAAGACTTGCAGAAAAAACATAGTGTGTCCTTTTTTTCCCACCTTGTTCACAGGGACACTTACTGCAACTAAGCATAGGATGACTACCAACTCTACAAAATATCGAGTATTAGGCTGGGAAGGATAACAATGTTACCATGGCACCCAAAAACAATAATCACACATTCAGTGTGAAGAGCTTCGTGGTTAATGGTCTGTATTTCTGCCCAGCTCTTCCAGCCACCAGTCCATAAACCTGCGGAATAGACAGCCTGCAAAGTAAATCTGTATAAGGCCTAACAAAAACATCAGTTGGAACTGTAAAAATGAAATGGCATAATGTAGCCATGGCTGCAAGGTAGTTTTAGTAGAAAATGAAATGACTGACAACTGAGGCAGACATAAAACAAATATCCAAGAAAGATATAGATCCTCAGTGAATAAGAGACCATCCTTATCTGATGGTCGAATTAAAGCTCTGTTATAGTGACACTGAGAAATTAATAGAGTTCTGTCTTTCATAACTGAAGTATGAAGTACAGAAATCGTCACAACAGATGAAGCTGTAAGTAAAACCATTTTAGTCTCTCTCCAACAAATGTATTTTTCCCCCTCTGATGGCTGCTGTTCATGTACATGTGTGTGTGTGACATACATATGTAAATATACGAGTGTGTGTATGTCTGTGTGTGTGTGTGTGTGTGTGTGTGTGTGTGTGTGTGTGTGTGTGTGTGTGTGTGTGTGTGTGTGTGTGTGTGTGTGTGTGTGTATGTCTGTGTGTGTATGTGTGCTCTCTTTCTCTGAGATTATTGCTAGAATACCCCAATGTTTTCAGTGGGAGAACAGTGAGGTTTCTCAGCTCCTCAGAAAATACTATGAGTTGCTACAGAAAGATTTTATAGAACTACACCCATTCCTCCTGTCCTGCCTCCTTTAGAGGATGTGCATCTTACTGCCTGAAATTTTCCTGATAGTCAGCCAACTGTCCCTATTCTCAAACCTGCCCCAGCAGCTTTAGCCATAGTTGACTCCACTGCTGATAAATCCTTAATTTCAATCCTACTCTTTCTAATAGGGATGGGAAAATTTATTGATAGTTATGTGAAAAAAGTGTATACTTCTGCAGCTTTGATTTTCAGAATTTTAAACTGTCAGGCTCATGTGTTAAAGTTTGCTGTGACATATTGGGAAAATATGAGGAATGTTGTATCTACATTTTCTTCTTGGGAAGAAAAAAGTGTTCTAAATAACTTTGTTTCTTCTACAGCATAGGACACTACTCAATTTGCAGTGTGTGTATGACTGTTGATACTTCTTCCCGGGCTGTGGCCACTGGCACTGTTTTAAGGAGGTTTGCTTGGCTGCATTCTCAGAACCTCCCAGATGATTTAAAAACATTAGATTTTACATTCTCCCTCAGAAAGAGATTTAGTGTTTGGCCCTTTTTCTGCAGAGGTGATCAGAAAGTGTGATGAAAGGGGCAAGATGATCCAGGGAATATCTAAGATTCTTCAGCCCTCCATTTCCAAATTGATAAAGGGATTTTCTTTCTCCACATCCAATTTTGGAAAAAAAATAGTCTCAACAGATTTCAGGAAAATAACTGTTTTGGAGATAGGGGCAACAAAAAGAAGTCTCAAATCTCCGAAAACAAATGACACTCTATCAAGTCTGAATGACTATCCAAGAGACCTTGTGACCCTTCTCACCCCTGGCCCCATGTCCTCTTCCAGAAAGTCTGAACATCCATTTTCTGTTTGGAAACAGATTTTTTTTTTCATAGAGATGGGTTCTTAAATCATTCAAGAGGGTCACAGATGGCAATGGAAAGAAATTCCTCCTTTGAAGGGAATCATTCCACATCCTGCAAACCAGAGTCTTGTGTTTCCTGATGTTCTTCATCACATGCTGTCCCAAGGATGATAGAAGCAGTTCTTCCTTCCCAGGTGGGGAAGGTGTCTTATTTAAGGATGTTAGTGCAAAAAAGAAAGAAAATACTTGAAGACAAGTTCTAGATCTTTCTTTCCTAAACCTGCTTGTGGCAGTGCCAGGATTCAAAATGATGTCACTTTACAACCTATTAATTCTTCTTCCTCTTTTAAATTTCTTGATAATACTAGACTTAACAGATGTTTATCATTACATCCATATTCATACAGACTATCAGCTCTCTGCCTTTTTTTCCATATTTAGATGGCTTGCTTATCTTTGCAGAGTCTTTTTCAAAATGTCAGGAGTTTCTGTCTTGGATAAGAGATCTCTTGCACAAGCTGGGATTCCAAGATAACATTCAAAATTTTTCTGGACTCCCTTGCACAAGGTTATATTCTTAAGATGTCAACTAGACACATTAGTTCAAATAGCTATTCTTCCACAAGAAAAAAAATAGATTATTATTTGAATCATTTTGTAAGGTTTTCCACTCAGACGTTGATCACTGTGAGGGAATATCTCAGAATGTGGGTCTCATGGCATTTATAATTCTCATGATACCACTGGCAAGACTCCACATGAGAAGGATACAGTGGTATCTGAAATCTCTTTTATCCCAGCACCAAACCCTTTATCCTTTCAAATCCCAGTACTCGGGTTTGTCAGAAGAAAAGTGTTTCAGTGGAGACAACAGATACCCTTAAATCTAGATATTCCTTTCTCCATACCTACTCCAAAGCAGTCAGTCACCATAGATGCTTTGGCTTTTGCTTGGGGAGCAGTGTCAGGAGGGATAAAAGTGTAGAGGAGGTGTGTGGGATACCAAGGACAGATGTAAGCACATAAATATCAAGGAGATGCTTGCCCTGGTCAGGACACTCAATACTCTTCAAGTGATTACAGACAATACCACAGTCATGTGGTACATCAGCAAGCAAGGAGGAGCCAGGTCATACCTGCTTTGCAAACTAGCCATGCTAGCTTGGGATATAATTTCACAGCACAATCTTACTCTACAGGCATCCTATATTCTGTCAGAACAAAACTGTCTGGCATACAAGATTAGCAGGACTAGGGCAGACCCTCACAAATGGAAACTAGACCTGAGGGTCTTCCAAGATTTGATCCATTTGTGGGGAGTTCCTCAAGCAGACCTTTTTGCCTCTTCTCTGAACAATCAAATGATAAAATTCTGTTCCAGAATTCCATGCAAGAAGCCCTGGAAGACAGATGCCTTTTCCTTTTTTTGGATAGGAATGTTCCTACATGCCTTTCCACCCTTTCCACTAATATCCAGGGATCTTCTGAAAATTCAGAAGGAATCCCCAAAAATCATTGTGGTGACTCCCTTCTGGCCTAAGCAACCATAGTTAGCCCTTCTTTTGGAAATGGCCAGGGGCAATTACTGCAAGTTGCCTAAGAGAAAGGATCTGCTCACATAATAATGGGGTGTTTAATGCACCCCGACATTGATCATCTTCATTTGACTGCCTGGATAACAGGGTTTTAATTCCTTTTACACACCTGTTTTCAGAGGATGTGCAGCAGGTACTAATGGAGGCAAGAAAGCCTGTTACTAGAAAATCATATATTAGCAAATGGAAAATGTTTTCTAGTCGGAGCCAGCAACATAACCAGCACCCATTGAAGGCAAGCTGTTGTCTGTTTTGTGCAGTATTTGTGTGAGTTACTATCCTAAGACCTTTCTTATGCCTCTATCAAGGCTCATTTATTGGTCATTTCAGAATGTCTGCCTATGGACCCTCCTCTTTCTAGGCAATTTCATGACAAAAGTTCTTGAAAGGGGTTTTGCATAAGAGGACTCCGAGTAAACCGGTGGCCCCTCCTTGGGATCTTAATTTTATGTTAGAGAAAATAACATTTGCTCCATTTGAACCAACTAATCTGGATGACTTGAGGTTCTTAACATGGAAAACAGTTTTACTGATTGCTCTGACATCTGCAAGAAGCATATCTGAGTTGCAAGCTCTTATGATGAGTCAACCCTACCCCATTTTCCATAGGGACAGGATTTCTTTGGCAATGAATCTTTCTTATATGCCTAAAGTGGTATCCAGGTTTACTCTAAGCCAACCTGTCCATCTCCTCATTTTCTTCTCTGAACTTACAAATGAAGGAGAAAGGATACTCCATACTCTGGATGTCCACAGACAACTCAGGTACTGTCTTGACAGAACTAAAACGTTCAGATCTTCAGATTAATTGTTCATTTCTTGTGAAGATAAAAAGATACAACTTGTGTCAAAACAGACTATTTCCAAATGGTTGTTTGTGGCTGCTACCTTTTGTTATACCCACCAAGACAAATAGATTCCAGGCAGAGTCAAGGCCTACTCTGCCATGACCTTGGCTTCTTCTGTGACTTTTTGGAAAAGGTAGGATTCTAGAAGTATTCTAGAGGGTGATATTTATTCCTCTGTACATACTTTTACAAAACACTATAAGCATGATTCCATCTCTAGGTCTAGATCAAGTTTGCTAGGATCATTCTTCAGTGGCTTCTAGACCCTTCTTCTTCTTCCTCCAAAATAAAGTTAGCTAAGGTAATCTGCCCATAGAGCATAGACTACTGCAGCAGTGATCAATATGAAGAACACAGTACACTTGTATAAGTAAACCTACCATAACAGTAGATGCTCAGATCATCACTGCTGCAGTAGCTGCTCCCTCTCTCCATTTCCCTTGTTTTTGGTGTGTTTTTAAACCATTGTGTGGATATTTATATTTTGTTATTCCTGGCACTATCCTTTCAGGCCTCAACTTTTTTATCTCTGCTGGCTTTGTGTCCAAATTTGTCTTTTATTTCGCTCATCTTGAGCTGCTGGACAGTCTGAGCACATGGAAAGTGCCCCGAAGCTTTGGAAGCTAGCTGGCTGTTATATCCTTTGCAGGATATAACCCACATAGCTAAGACTAATGCAGCAGTGAACATCTACTGTTATGGTAAGTTCAAATTACACAACTTTACTTTATATTCATATGACTGAATTAAAATAAGCCTGAAACTCATAAGCCTGAAAACAAAAGCCTGAAAATTCAAAAGCCTGAAATTCAAAAGCCTAAAAACACAAAAAAATACAAATACTGGCTTTAAACAACAGAAACCATATTAATTTCCACTAAGTATAAGCAGGGGGCAAGCCCCCCTACACCTCCCATGTGGGAGGCTGCACCCACACACCCCCTGCTACTTAAATATATCAACTCCAGGATTGCACTTCATTACACTAAGTACACATGGGGGGTGCAGGGGAGCTTGCCCCTTGGCTTATACTTAGTGGAAATTAATAAGGTTTCTGTTTAAAATCAGTATATGTATTTTTTGTGTTTTCAGTCTTTTGAGTTTCAGGCTTTTGACTTTTCAGGCGTTTGACTTTTCAGGCTTTTGTAGTTTCAGTCATATGAAGGGGAACCGTGTGTGTGTGTGTGTGTGTGTGTGTGTGTGTGTGTGTGTGTGTGTGTGTGTGTGTGTGTGTGTGTGTGTGTGTGTGTGTGTGTGTGTGTGTGTGTGTGTATATATATATATATATATATATATATATATATATATATATATATATATATATATATATTACATTTTATATGTTCTATTAATCTCTCTCTCTCTCTCTCTCTCTATATATATATATATATATATATATATATATATATATATATAGTCCATGTTATTTCATTGCATGTTCATTTCAATGAATCCCAAATGGTTAAACTCATATTTGATTGAAAACTAATTTCACTGAAAACATATTTGACAGAAAACTTATTTAACAGAAATGTGTGGAAGAGTGCAGAAAGTATGTGACAGTGTCATTTCATATCACAGAAGTTATAAGGGAATTAAGTTTAGTATGTGTGGGTTGGGGGTCTATATTAGATACTCGAGGTTACTGAACTTTGAATATGATATGATCTCAACACCATATCGTCGAAGTCCAGTATCATTGAATACCTAATAAAAACATTTTAAAAAGTCAAAAAGCAGAGCTACTTGCTTTAAGCAAGCCCCCCCTGCACCCCCCATGTGGGGGGCTGTGGTCCCCACACCCCTCGCTACTTAAATATTCCAACTCCAAGACAGCACTACACTGAAATAAATGGAAATATCCCCTTACGAAGATTTCCGTTTACCTCTTTGATGTTCTGCGGTTTCGCCATTTATGTGTCGACAATGTCAGATTCGACACTGTGATCATTTGTGGATCTAATATAGACCCGTGGGTTGTGATGGTCAGCATCATGTTGCACCCCCAGATCTGTAGATATTTGTGTTTGTGCTCCTGCACTGATTTATTTTGTGTGTGTGTGTGTGTGTGTGTGTGTGTTGTGTGTATTTCTGGCAGTTGTGCGACCATGCAGTAATTATATATAGGTAAGAGGGTGGGGGTACATGGTGGCTTGCTCCCACCCCCTCAAAAACATGTTTTAGGATTTATTTCTTGTGGAGAAGGTTTTCTATTAAATGAGTTTTCAGTCATAGAGTTTCAGTAAGCTAAGCTTTTAATCAAATGAGGTCAATCACCATTTAGGATTCAATGAAATGAACATTCAATGAAATGACATAGACCCATACATATCTATATCTATATATATATATATATATATATATATATATATATATTTATATATATATATATATATATATATATATATATAAATATGTGTGTGTATATTTTTTTTTTTTTTTGAAATATTGAAGTAACACAAAGTTGAAACTTCAAAATATCAATCTCAAAGAATTAAAACTCATAATAATAAAAATAAAAGATGCACCCCTCACCTCTATTGATTATATATGCCATCTCCCAGATCACACAACAGTGAGGAAAGGGCAAATTCCCACTCCCACTGTACCACAGCTCCCACAAAGTAATGCCAACATTCTGAGATCATATGATTATTCAACCATGTCTATTGCCTTTACAAATGTATGGTATTACAAAGTTTCCAATAAATGAAGTATTCCCTTGTGGATGTATAGGTCTGTGTGTGTGAATGTGTGTGTGTGTGTGTGTGTGTGTGTGTGTGTGTGTGTGTGTGTGTGTGTGTGTGTGTGTGTGTGTGTGTATACCTATACATACATATATATATATATATATATATATATATATATATATATATATATATATATATACATATACTATATATATAGTTATTGTTTTGTTATTCATATATATATATATATATATATATATATGTGTGTGTGTGTGTGTGTGTGTGTATGTATGTATATATAGCTACATAATATGTATATACATAAATACACACACACTCACACACTCTTTCTGGATGCCCTGGAAAAGCTCTGTTTTACTTCACAGATTTCTAAATTTGAAGTTATGTGCATTGGTACAATGCATTGATGTCAGATATATTATAGTACAACATGATGTACACATACAAATTTGTAGTTCAAGTTCAGGGTTATTACAGTGTTATTGCTTAGGCACTTTGCATAACAATAGTAATAAAAAGTCCAGGTTTTTGTGTTTTTCGGCTTTTCCCGGTTAGGGCTCGCCACAGTGGAACTCCTGTCCGCTAATGACTGGTAGTGGATTTTTACGTACCGGGTTACCAGCCCTGATGCACAACCTTCAACGAAGGCACACCCCATTCACGTATGCCTCCACACAGAAGACGCTCTAGCTGAGAATCGAACAGAACAACGTCTTGCTATGAGGCGACAACGCTACCGCAGCACCACCACCGCAGTTCTAATAAAAAGTCCAGGTAATACCTACAAAACATATGCAATACAAATAATGTATTTATAAATGGAAGATTTAAAAAGTAAATTCAATATAAAGTTAAATGTGGAACGAGTCTAGTATGCCTCTGTTGTATGTAGTTTGTAAAGTCCAGTAATAGCAACTATAGATAGTCTTAAAGTAACACTGAAAACTAGAGGGTAATGATTCTCCAAAAAGATTGATAATGAATCATACAAACTTCAAAATGCCAGAAAAATATCAACAGAATAGCAAACACCTGGAAGATGGAAAAAGCAATGACACACACTGAATGGAGAAAATGGCCACTAAGGAACACAGCAAGCACAGCTAAAGTAAATGTACAAGTCTCCCCAGGCACTCATAATTTTTAATAAATATTTCATATTCAAAACAGGTACCTATGTGACTTATGCAGACATGCTTCAAATAAATCAGCCTTCAAAGATTGATGTTTAATCCACCTGCCAATCAAAATTTGAAGTTAACTACAAGAAAGCAAAGTTATTGACTGCATGTTGGCAGCTGTGAAAATAAAAGCATCATTTTCTAAACAGCCCAAAGGAATGAAGTTAAAGGTCAGTGACAATGGGAACTGAAGATCACAGATATGATTGTGACAGGATTAGAACCACGGGAACTAAAGAACAAAGATATGATTGTGACAGGATTATAACCACGGGAACTGAAGAACAAAGATATGATTGTGATAGGATTAGAACCATGGGAACTGAAAAGCAAAGGTATAATTGTGACAGGATTAGAACCACGGGAACTAAAGAAGAAAGGTATGATTATGACAGGATTAGAACCACGGGAACTGAAGAACAAAGGTATGATTGTGACAGGATTAGAACCACGGGAAGTTGAGAACAAAAATATGATTGTGACAGGATTAGAACCACTGGAACCGAAGAACAAAGGTGCAATTGTGACAGTATTAGAAACATAGGAACTGAAGAACAAAGGTATGATTGTGACAGGTTTAGAACCACAGGAACTGAAGTACTTAGATATGATTGTGACAGGATTAGAACCACAGAAACTGAAGAACAAAGGTATGATTGTGACAGGATTAAAACCACAGGAACTGAAGAACAAAGATATGATTGTGATAGGATTAGAACCACAGGAACTGAAGAACAATGATATGATTGCGATAGAATTAGGACCATAGCTCTCAAATGTTCAGATTTTCTCAAAATGTCCAGACTTTTGACTCATCCTTCAGAAAAATCACGCTAATGCAAACTCTGTTATTCTATCAACTTTATAAGTTTGTAAATGCAATATTTAAAAAGTGTCCCTATTTTTGGCCTTTTGCCCCCCCCCCATTATTTGTGACTTTCTCCAGATTTCTTGCTCTAAGAGGTTGAGAGGTATTATTAGAACTTCAAGTCATCCAGGAAATATGAAAATCATAGAACAGTCCAGGTGATAGTATTAAACAACCTCTTCAAATATAGCCATAAAAACAGATGGTTCTACAAATATGACAGGGTGGACTGGTGACTTTTGACGATATCTCTCAAATGTTCCTGATTTTCATAGGTTCAAAGGTTCATAGGTGTATACTAGACTAATGACCATTAGGGCCCTTATTATCCTAGCTGTGCAAACCAAACGTGATCCACAAATCTGATTTATATATGGGATAATTTTCTGACTGCCTCTGTCCACCTGAGACATAGGCTCCAGACCAGGGATGAATTTCCGATCACCCATCCATTAGTTTAATTTTCACTTAAATATGGATAGGGAGGAACTCTGCTTCACATCTAAGGGGAGTCTGTTCCAGAGAATGTGATTCTCTGAGAAACATATCTGTCTCTCCAACATATCCTGTTTATATCGCAAGCAAAATTTAGGTCTCTTAATATAGTAGTTCTGATATTTGTTTGTCTGTTTGTTTGTTTGTTTGTTTGTTTGTTTGTTTGTTTGTTTGTTTTGCAGATATGCAAAAGGTTCATCAACACAGGGTCCAGGGATACCTTGTATGCCAGTTAAAAATCACCTCTCAGAGGTCTATTTGACACCGAGTAAAGAGATGGGGCTTTGAGGTGATCAGCACAGGATGTTTTGTTTACTCTCTATATTCTTTTTGTAAAAAATCGGTATAGACGTTCCAGTTGCTGCATGCATCTGGTCAGTACATACTAAAGGTAGCATTATACTCTATGATGAGTCTGATGAGGGACAAGTGCAGTGGTATGATGACCTCTCTGGACCTAGATAATAAGCTCTTGCTTATTAGTTGACCAACATAGAAGGATTTTCTAACTACCTTGGACACAGGTTGATGGAAGGCTTGGTTACTATCTACATGATTTCTTAGATCCCCGACTACTGAATCAACTTTTAGGAGTGTTTTACTGATGACATAGTTACTCAGGGTGTTTGACTTCCCAAATAGTACTATAATGCATTTCTTGGTACTGAGTTTTAAGCCATGTCTTTGGCACCAAGCATTTGTCTGTCTTAGACCATTCTGTAAGGTGTTCTTATCTTGGGGGAATTCAATGACTGCTGCCAGTTTGCAATCATCTGTGGTCTTGGTTAGCCAGAGGCCTTTGACACTGGCTTTGACATATGAGAAGTAGATGCCAAAGAGGAGTGGGCATAGCACAGATCTCTGGAGGATCCACTTGTGACTGGCCACTTTTTTTGGAGGTGGCCTTACTGATTCTAATCTCCTTGATCCTATCAATGAGCCAGCTAGGTATCCAGCATGTTATAAAGAGGTTTATACCTAGTTACATAGGTTAGTTGACGGTGCCTGAGTGGGATATTATATCAAATGCTTAGCCAGATCTAGGTAGGCAGTATGGACTGCTTTCCCCTCATCTCCTGCCTCAGTGACTTTTTCAAAGAAGTCCACCAGATTCAGTAAGCATGACCTTCCTTTGACAAAGCCAAACTGGGATGGATCCAGTGACTGGAGGTCTCATATGTCCTTGCTGATAAATTCAATGATTATTATTTTCATGACTTTGAAATAAAACTAGTCAGACTAATGGGTCTGCAGTTTCCAGGATCTGTTGACTGTCCTCCCTTATGAAGGGGTATGACCATTGCTGTTCTCCATTCTTGTGGCACAAAACCTGTTTTAAAACTATAGTTAAATAATGATTCCAAGTGCAGCCAGTACATGCTCCCTAGTTATAATTGGAGAGGCTATGTTTGCCGATATTTCTTGGGGGATGGTTGTGTGTCAGAGGGAGTAAAGCTGGAACTGAATTTGTCCACCAACAGGTTTATTATATCGCCATGTAGCACTGTTGACCACCAGTTCAACACATTGCTGTGTGCTTCCCCTGAGGTTTCTGACATAGTTGTTATATTTCATCTGGGAGGCTATCTTTATGTCAAAGGTGGCCACTACTTAACCTAATTAGCCCTCTTAGTTTCCTATTTAGTTTGATGAGAGAGTTTTTTTTTATCTTTATGGAAATTACCCTTCCTGATTTTTGCCATAATTTTTTTTTCATTTTGTTGTATATCTTCTTTAATTTGGGATGCCACCAGGGTTTTTTTTTTCTGGTGCTAGTCTTGAGCTTACTTTTTAAACTACTTACTTAATGCCTACCTAGATCTGGCTAAACATTTGATGTGCAAGTTTTCAGCTATCAGATAGTACAGTATCAAAGTACTTGAAAACAATTCAAACTGAAAAAAAAATAATTAGCAGATAAAGTAGTTAAAGTCCAGAGCAATAAATAAATCTTTTATCTGCCAAGGATGACACAGGACTTATTCAGGACTCACTCAGATTATGGCAAGGATGCTAAGCAGATGGGATGTCTGTGAAAGTGATGATTTGTAGTAGGAAGAGATAACTCAAGAGCAGTACTTGTTTGCTGAATACTCACTCGCTCACTCAGTATTCTAGATCTATGTAAACTAATGGGTAGGAAAAGTACTTATCTTACACAACTGATAATAGCAATCAAATAGTGAGGGAAGGGCTTAAGTAGTCATCTTACCACAATGGGCGAAAACCAGAGATGCTGGCTTTTAAAACCACAGCAGAAGGATGGAAAGGTTGTGGAGACTCAAGCTGCTGTTTAGATGCCAGACAAATCAGATGCACAAACTTATTCACAGAGTCAGAATGTGAGCCAAAATGGCCAAGAAAATATTTTGGACCAATGCAATATAAAGAGTTAATTAAACAAAGGCCAGGCGAGCAATTCAGTCAGTAAAACAGGTCTGTATGTACCAGACAAACCAGATCTAAAAGCTTTTGCAACACAGCCAAGCTCTCACCAAGGCTAATTGCAAGTGCTTTTCCCTTTCTTTTAACAGTACTGTCTCAGCTAAAGAACAAAACAGTTTACTTAAGAAAAATTAAAGCTGCTGCTAAGAACCAGAGAAATCAGATGCAGAAACGTGTTTACAATGTCAGCATGTGAGCCAAAATGTTTTGCAGAACATCAGTCATTTTGCCTCATAGTTTTTTCCTGTCCATCATTTATTTTATTTTCTGATAAATCTCTGAGGATTACTGTCAGTCAATAATGCAAGGTGATTAGATTATCATACTTATTGTTCAAAAATGTATTTTGATGTAAAACCTGTTATATTCAACTTTCTACGTAAATCAGAATAATATATACAAATTGTCCTAGATTGGGGCCTTTGCCCCCCCCCCCCCCCATTATTTTGTCTTTGGCCAGAATTCTTCTGCAAAAAAGTTGTGAAGTAAGCTTTTGCCAGGAGCAAGTTTAGCTCTTAAATCAAAAAGATGCTCAATGAAGATACAGCAGAAGGGCTCTGCAGTCAAGCAATATCATGAAAACTTAGGAATGACAATCCAAAAGCAACGATCCATTGCTTTAACTCACTTGACAGGCTACAATAAAGCCACTCATATAGCTACAACTGTAAAATTCTCAAACACTGATGATGAGATGTTATATGAGCAATCATAACAGCCCGACTAATTCAAATTGTATAGCAAGAAAAGAAAAAAAGAAAGAAATTAAAAAGAAGTTAAATATGCAAGCACATATTGGCACCCATCCACCATCAACTCAGCTCTAACAATAAAAACCTGGGGGGGGGGGTTAATGAGTACAACACATTCTGTCAGGTGTTCTTGTCTTTACTTGTGTCCTGTGGTGGTACATTGGTGAAACTGATAACACAAAGGAATTCAGGGAAGTGCACAATCTTACAGAAAAAAAAGACTGCCTGACAATCAGCTGCTATACTTCAGAACTTTACATGGTTCATAGTGTGATACAAGACAGACAGGAACTTCTTAAAGATTCTGGAAACAAGGATCTGGGACACTCCTATGGTGTTACCCATGTGGTATAGGAATATACTACATATGTGCATATCCAGCGATTTGTAGAAGCCCCGGCTTGCCCTGCATACTGTGTGGACTAAAGTATGGAGTGCACCTAACACATACAGACAGCACCAGTTTTCTGATGAGATTATACCAGTCAATAACCTCATTGCTAGAGTGCTGGATTGCAGAGGTAGAATGGAGTCATAGTGGTACTTTGCTGGTCACCTCCTTAGTACAGCCTGCACCTTTTAACAACCACTCAGCTATCAACACACTAATTTGCATAACAGCAGAAATCTTGGCCATGCTGCACAACTGTTATCTTCTGCCTTTTAAATGTAGAACATCTTTCTGAATAGTTAGGACACTTACTGTCTGTGATAGTTTGAAAATGATTTCATCTGCATGTACCATCGGTAGGCCATTTTAGGGCATTTCTAGGGCTTGTAACTACAACTTTAACAGAGTACCTGGTCTGTGTATAAATTGCTTTGGAATATGTATCTTTATGTGTTTTCATTTAGCAAAATGAATTAGTACATCCACATGTTAGCTTCTTCAGTTCTGTGTTAAGTTGCACAAAATGGTGCATTCAAAAAGTATTTTTCTATTATATATGAAATAACATTTTGATCTTGTATCTTCTCCAGAATCAGTGAACCACTTTACAGAAGTATAACTCTGATTTGTTTTAAGCAGGCATCTGTCATTGAAAACCACCAATTTGTAAAGCCAGTGCTGTGTTTAAATGTCTGTCTTTTGTGTACTTCATTACATTATGTAACGTAATAATGTAAACTATTCATATCACAAGAGGTCAGGTGTCCATGTCATTTTAGGGACATCTACTGGGGAGTGGTTTGCTGTCAAACTGCATGACCTTGAGTGGGATACCTAGTGAGTCGTGCCTATGGTGGAGCTGGATGTATATAGTCCATACCCATATGATCATCCATGGCTACAGATGGAGGCAACAAAGGAGCCAAATGAGTGCTGACCATATCCACATGATCATCCATGGCCAGGGTTGGAGGCCATAGTGGAGCCAGAAGAATGTCATCCATATCAATGTGATCTTCCACATCCAGAAATGGAGACTACAGTGAAGCCAGATATGTGTCATCTACATCCATGTAACTATCTACAGCCAGTGGAGGAGGCTGTGGTGGAGCCAGCCATCTGTGAAAGGGCCATGCACACTTACAGTGTGCAACTGTCCCTTAGCTAAGCTTGCAAGCAGCTGCAGTTGTCATTTAGACTGCTATTGCGCATATTCCCTACAATGGCTAGAGGTATTCTTGGAGGCCATGGACATCTTCAAGCAGAGCACAAAATACACTGAGCACCTCTGACATGGTCCATTTAGCATCCATCTCTGCCTGTAAAACAGCCCTGCACATCCAGTGGTTGAACACCCAAGGGGTACCAGTATACCTCTTCCCAATGACATGCATGGACACCAGCGGTTGTGTGACCCTTGGATGTTGGCTACATTTCTGCTGCCTTTATACTATGTGTCAGTCTCACATGCATGGAACATCATTCACTAAAAACTGCAAGAGGTCCATCTTGAGCCTCACAGACCTCTCAGCTGTGAGGATGGGAATGTTCACTCCACTGTTAGTCTTGCTGGGGGTGTCTCTGTGTCTTCATGCTGCACCAAGCCTGATGCTTTTGGGTGAAAGAAATGTGGTGTAGTATATGTGCTAACACTTTGCAGAGGTGCTAAGCAATGTCTGCATGCAGATGTGTCCGCTGTAAACCTATGGGCTTTGCAACCTGTGCTGCAGATGCTCAAATTTACAGCCTCAATATTCATTGGTGACACTAATGCACATGTTCATGTCTGAATACACCCTGCTGATGTGTTACTAATGTCCTACAGGACTGCCATTTGCCAGTATTCACCTGACGCACTCCAAGCCAGACACACAGGCAGTCCTGACCATCACAGATCCCACATCCAATCCACCAAAGGTTTGTAGATACTTATTAGGCTATTGATCTGTACAGCTCTTAGGAATCCAAGCATTATATTACTGAGGTAGTGTTTAGCCCTTGTATTTTGCATACAGATAAGCTAGAGGAGGGCAGAACAAGGATATGTTGGGATATTTACTTGTTGCCCCCTCATGAGGGACATGGGTGCTAGGCAGGGGGGTGAATTTGTGGTTTCCCATCCATTCATCTAATTTACATTTGAATAGATTAACAGAAGTATTTTACTTTTTGAAGAAGTTGGTTCCATAGAAGAGATATTCTCTGTAATACATACCTACCCTCCAACATGTTCTATTTATGTCGGAAAAGAGACTGACATCCCTTGAGTGGGTGATCTTGCTACCTTTGAACTTAGAAATGTTCTAATAGTTCTTAGTGGATGAGGTCTGTTGAGGCCCTGCATGAGCGGTAGAGTTCATCTCTTAGCAGACGCTATGATACAGAGAAGAGGGACAAGGTTTTAATATGGTTGTGTTGTGATTTAGCCTCTTGATTTTTTAGTGAGAGAACACTATGGATGTTCCAGTTGTAATGCGTGTTTGGAAAGTTGCATACAAAATGGATAATTGTATTTAGTGATTGGTATGATGAGATAAAAGTGCATTGAAATGATTACATTCCTGGACATAGACGCCATGCCTTTACATATAAGTTGTGCCATGAAAAAGGACTTCCTTACACTAGGGGATATGTGGTGATCAAAGGACAGTTCATTGTTGACATTTTATTTTATTTTATTAAGTTAGTTAGATTTTGTTGACCAGGTTAGTCCCAAAAGGCCAATAGCTTCTTTTCAGGGGAGACCCAAGGTAGTATTCATACTAACTAGAAGAAATTTGTACAGGACAATAAGGTACTCTCCTACTCATTTTTGATAAGTGCTGTGAGGATATTAGATATTATCTGTGCTAGCATGACTGGCTGAAGTTTTGTAGATAATTGTAAATTACCCTGTGCTACATATGCCAGCATGACTAGCTATAAATTTGTAAATAAGTTTGTCTTTTGATTATCACTCTGATCTATGCAGAGGTTTGAATCAAACAGTGTTCCTCTGGCTGACCAAGTGCAGATGTTCTTTGTGAAGTGAGTGTGTGTTGCCACAGTCAGCTGGCCTGGATGTGATGTCATGGTGTGCCAGAGCTGAGAGAATAGAATCTTCACTGCAGCTGTTTGTTTACTTTTCAAGGTCGGTTATGAGAGAGTAGAATTCTCATAGCAGCTTCCTGTTACTTAAAAAAACTCTGTTAATAAAACTGGTTCTGAGTTAGTTGTCCAGTTTTTGTTTCCAGAGCTGTTCAGCAGTAGTAGTCCAGTTGTTTTCCAGGAGAGTAGTTGTTCCAATCACTGAGGACAAAAAACAGCCTGGAGTGTGGATATAATTCTCATCTTGCCTCGCAGAAGTAAGAGTATAATCTTGCCTTGCTAAAGTATTTAGATTAGATAGGGATGGTTAATCTTCAGATAGTTAGGAACTACAGCTAAATAGTTAAAGGTTTTCTAAAATGAATGTTAGCTTTATCCTATGGTATTACTTTCAAATTTCCTGTGTGTGAAACTCTGTGGTTTATTGGAATCAGTTCAGTATTTACATGTTTTAAATACTTTTATTTATTATTCGATATTTTACTAACTTTTATTGTGGCTGGTTATTTAGAAAGTACTTTTTATAACTTGAGAGTGTTTATGCTTATTGTGATAACACCAGGTCCACTCTGAAAAGCCTTACTGCTTGAGTTACATGCTACCATTTGTATCAATATTTATTTTACCCAATATAATTGAGCACCCATTTTGAAGGGTATTGTGGTATTTCACTGGTGGCAGCCATTACCTTGCAAGTTGGGCAAAGAAGCACAGTAGGTCAGTCTTTCTCAAGAGTGCATGTATGTGTGAATATCAGACATTTAAGAGTGAGCGTGCTAGATACCTAGAACTGGGACACAGTGCTCTCCAGTGGCTAGTGTTGAAACTCATTTGGGGACCTGGAGTGAAGCCTATAGTCCAGTCCCAGGTATGGAAACTGTTTCCAGTGTAATCTTAGGAGATATTGTGTATTTCTATCCCTGCTTTTAGTGTCACTCCCTTACCGGAGACAGTGGTGTGGATTGAGGCTCCTTCGTTACTGCCCCAGAGTAAAGAGGGCTCATAACATATTGGTGGCAATGATGTGGGGTTTTAATTGAGCTTTAGTAGCCTGTGGGTAGTTGTCATTGAGGTGTGTACTCTCAACAGCCACAAGATAACCATAGACAGTTTCATTGTTTTTTTTTTGTAGTCAGTTTAGTCAGGGACAGCAGGCAAAGATGTCAGCAGAGGATTATAGCAAGATGACATGTAACCAGTTGGCCAAGGTTTGTGAAGCCAAAGGACTGGTGCATGCCAATCTGACTAAGGAAGCAATGATCTCAGCCTTAGTCACAGCTGCAGAGCTGACAAGCAGCCCAGAGGTTTTCCAGTTTGCTGTTGGGGGTATGCAACCTTACATTACCAGATAGTTCACCTTTTTCTCAGAGGACTTAAAAAGTCATTTGGAGTTAAGGAGAAGTGAAATGGAGACTGACGAGAGACTGCAATGTTTGGAGGCTAAGGAGAGGGAGAAGCAACATCACCATGAACTGGAAGCTTAGGACAGCGAGAAGCAGGGTCAGTATGAACTGCAGCATTTGGAGATGGAAACTGAAGAAAAAGAAAGGCAGAGACAGCATGAAACAGAGCTTGTAACCCTTTGACAGGGTCATGGAGGTAATGGGGAAAGGAATGACTGAACCCCAGAAGCCATAAAGGTCAGTAAACATTTTCTCCAGTACATAGAGGAGATGACTTTGATAGCTTTACTTATGTATTTCAGATGGTATGTAAACAGTATAATTTTGACCGAGGGTTCTGGCTACGGTTCCTGACCCCTTTACTCCATGGTAGAGCTGTTAATGCAATTGCTAAATTCTCTGATATTGATTGTTTGAATTACAATTGTGTAAAACAGTGTTTGCTTGATTGTTTCAAATTAACCCCTGAAATGTATAGAAAAACATGTTGTGCACATAAATGCAAGGCATATGAAAGTGTATGTGACTAGATTGCTGATTTAAGTATTTATTTTAACAGGTGGGTGAGTGGGTGTCAGGTCACCACTTTTGAAAGACTGGCAGACCTTTTTGAGAAGGAAGAAGCTCCCAGAACTTTGTCTGAGGACATGAGGATCTGGTTGGCATACAGAAAGGGTAACTGAAAATGAGTTGGGGAGAAAATGGAATCTCTACTTAGCAGGCAGGGCACCACTGCATAAGAAAGGGATACCCAGTGCTGCACATGGACATAAGGGAACCCATGGGGTGGCAGCCTAAACCACTCCAACAGAGTTTACCAGTAGCAGGTGAAACCACAACTTCAAGCACACGGTCAGGATCAGGGATTAGGTGTTTCAAAAGTAATCAGAGGGGCCATGTAGCATATAAATATTCATTGAAGCAAGGGGAGAAACAAAAAGTTAGGAAGCCAGCAAGTGGGAAGGACAGGATGCCAATGGTAAGTTGTCTGGTAACAACAGAGGTGCAAAACTATCACCAAAATTGTATCCTTTCTTAGTGGATGGAAGACAGGCCATTGCTAAGAGAGACACCCCTTCTGATATAACCATTGTGAGGCCTGCAGTAGTTAAGGAGGAGCAGTGCTTGCTTGGGCAGTCCACACCAGTAGGAGATTTGGGTGGGACTCCATTCCAAGTACATTTGGCTAGGAGTCATCTTGACTGGAAGGGTGAAAAAGGGAACAAGTAGGTAGGTGTGTTTGAGGATATCCCTGCAGATTAATAAAAACAAAAATGTAAACATTGTCTGTGTCTACATTCCTCCAGAGAGGAACACAGAAACCTTAGAAGACTTCTTATATTGGTTATCCAATAACTACCCCCAAGAAACAATTGTTCTTGGGGATTTCAACATTGACTGGAACACCTGCTCTTGTGAAACCCCCACAACCCACATAAACCTATATGGATTTACTCAAATTATAACCTCCCCACCAGGACAGGAAAACCCAATAACAAGGAAAGTACCCTAGACTAGATACTCATCAATACCCATCTTCAATCCTATAAATCAGGCACTTTGCCTGATGACCTAACTGACCACTGTCTCACCTATGAAATCAAGCTGAAAGTAGACTGCTCCTACCAACCCACGTACAGAACATTAAAAAACAACAAGAATTTTATTCTCACCAAGTTTCAAAATGAACTTAAAGCATGCAAATGGTCAGTACTAAAAAGTCTCCCCCTAGATGAAGCAGTAGCATACTTTAACATAAAATTCCTTGCTATTCTTAACTCCCATGCTCCCAGCCACTCTATTAGAACCAAAGTTAATATTGCACTATGGATTTCTAAAGATACCAAAACCAAAATTTCACTCAGAAACAAAGCATGGGCCACCTACCGAAAACCAAAAGCCCCACTTGATCAACCAAGATTCAGACAGCTAAGGAATGACACCAAAAAATCCATAACCTTAGACAAAAAGAACTACTACTACCATCTACTGCAAAAACACCAAAACAAAACTCAAAAGTTCTGGGCAGGAAGAAACAAACTACTCCACCCAGGCCAAACCGCTACTCCACCCCCCTCAACTTCCTAACAAAAAGCCCCAGTAAACGTTGCTAATAACTTCAACAGCTTCTTCACAGAGACTATCCAGTCTCTAGACAGCCAACTCTCTCCCAATGGCTCTAATTCTAATGCAGCCACACCCAGTACCCAAACATACTTTACCTTCCAACCTGTTCCTACTCAACTTATTCATGCCCTACTTAAGAAACTAAGACCCACCACCCTGGCTGCCGACCTCCTCCCAGCAGACTATCTGAAAATGGCTGCTGACCCCATAGCATACCCATCTTAATCTTGATCAACAGAGCTATATCTGAAGCTACTGTACCCACTATATGGAAAATCTCCCATGTCATACCTCTCCATAAAAGAGGCAGTTCCACTGAACTGTCAAACTTTAGACCCATAGCTATTCTGTCACCTCTGGCTAAAATTATGGAGAAGTGTATACACATATAGCTCATGCACTACCTCACACAGAACAAGCTGTTGTCCAACTTTCAGCATGGCTTTAATCCATACCACAGTACTATGTCTGCCCTCCTCTCTTTCTCTAACGTTATTAACCACAACCGCAATAATAACAAACTATCCTCAGCACTCTTTCTAGATCTATCCAAGGCTTTTGACATGGTTGATCACAAAATGCTTAAAAATACCTTGAAGGCCTTCTCCTTAAACAACCATGCACTCCAATGGTTTCAATCCTACCTGCAGGGCAAGCAACAGGCAGTCCTATGGCAGGACAAGCTATCATCTCACCTACCCATCACAGTAGGAGTCCCCCAGGGCTTGATAGTAGGACCCCTTCTTTTCTCCATCTTTATCAACAACTTTCATTCAGTCATCCCAGATGCTACCTGCATTCAATATGCGGATGACTCCACCTTGATTTGTTCTGACACCTCACCAGCTACTTTATTCACATTGTCCCAAAATACCTTCAATACAGTGGAAAAATGGCTCTCCAATCAACATCTAATCCTAAACCCCAACAAAACTAAGTTGCTCCTCTTCTCCCCCACATGCAAGACACCCCTGCCATCCTTCAACATAACTGCTAACAATGGCACTATCATCTCCCCAGAAGCCCAAACTAAACTACTGGGTGTCATAGTTGATAACATCCTGAAGTTTGATGCTCATATCAATCAAACTATCAAAACCATTAATAAAAAACTTGGCTCTCTTTACAGAATCAAACCTTTTCTTATCCCACTTACTAGAACTGCAATTGCCTGTTCCCATCTACTATCAACTCTTCTCTACACCTCACCTCTATTCTCCAACTTAAACAAAACAGATCTTAATAAACTATCATCCTGCTATAACCACATTGCCAGATTTGCTACTGGCACAGCCTACCGGACACACCACTGTCACAAGCTAAATCGCCTAGGATGGCTTGAACTGCCTAGCCTACTGCAGGTCAACCAGCTAAGAGTGGCACATAAAGTCCTTTACCAACCAGAAAATACACCTGCACTAAAAAATATTATCAGCCCCTACACCAGCACCTGGCCACTGCGATCATCCACTAGGCTCCTAGTTCAAACATACAAATCCAACTACTCAGCTGGGGACTCTCTGTTTGCCAACCCTGTTGGAAAAACATGAAACAGACTCCCAGCTGACTTGACACTAGAACCCTCACTAACTCGATTCAAAAACGAACTCAAGAAATACTTCAAACCTCATTGGTTATGTCCTTGCACTAACCCCAGCTAGTGACCTCTCAATTACTTAGGTACCTAAACTTCAACTACTTCTAACTTTTTTCTACCCCACCATTTCAGGAAACGTCACTTGTATAACTGCTGCTCAATGTGTCTTAAACTTGAATGTAATGTTATTTATATATAACTCTGAAAATAATGTTATGTTTTGTAAAGTGTTTTATAATAAGTACTATATGTGCTAAATGCTGGCATTGCTTATGACTGTAATCTGCTTGAAACTAGCATTTACTAAATGTTCAATGTGTATTATTATCTTGGAGCTTTTCTCCCTGGGCCTCCACTGAAAATGGACAAATATCCAGTCGGACTATACCGGTCAACAAATGTAAAATAAAATAAAATAATAATAAAAAATGTCTTAATAAGGAATGATTTTGATAATGCAGCACCTTGTGTACATGTAGCTACATGCAGTCAAGCTTGGAGACAGGCATGTAGGTCTGGTAGCCTGAGGGAGACCGAGACAGATCCTATGCCTGAAGCTGAGGCTGGTGCTGTGATCACTTCAGGGAGGGAGCTATCTTGTGGCAGTGAGCCTGAAGGTGAACCACAGCTGCTGGTAGGTATAGGGATTCCTGTGGACATGGTGACTGCAAGGACAGAGGTGAGTGGTAGTATCCAGGCTGACTGTGAGACACCACTTTCAGAAGATACTAGACTTCCTGTGGAAGGGAAATTGAGAGAGGTTTTAAAAACAGAGTTGAGACAGGCTCAGCTTTCGGATCCTACTTTACAAGGCTTGAGAGAGGTAGCTAAGGAGGCAGCTGATGCTCAAGAAAAGAGGGAGTCTGTATACTGGAACAAAGGGTTACTGTATACAGAGTGGTCCCCTGAGGGAGGGCTAGAGGGTGAGGTAATGCGGCAGTTGGTAGACCCCAGAGTCTACCATTTGGCACCTCTAGCCATAGCCCATGACATTGCCTTTGCAGATAACAAAGGCTTACTGTATAGAGAGTGGATGCCTGAGGGAGGGCTAGAGTATGAGGTAATATGGCAGTTCATAGTGCCCAGAACTTACCATCTGGCACCTCTAGCCATAGCCCATCATATTCCTTTTGCAGGTAATATGGGTATAAAGCATACTAAGAGTTGTATTATGCAGAATTTTTATTGGCCTGGGATTGCAAAGGATGTAACAGGATACTGCAGGACCTGTGAGCAGTGCCAAAAGATAGTCAAGGCAGGGAATAAGGTCATAACTCTGTGGATGCCTTTGCCTGTGATAGAGGGGCCATTTCAGAGGATAGCTATGGGTCTTGTGGAGAGGTTAAACTCTACATTAAAAACTATGCTATGGGCATTTGCAGAACAGTTTAAAAGGGAGTGGGACAATTATTGCTCCATTTACTATTTGCTAGAAAGAGAGAGATAGGTCAGCTTTTGCAACACCTTTTGGGTTATATGAGTTTACAAAAATGCCCTTTAGAATGAAGAATGCCCCAACAGCCTTCCAGATGTTAGTAGGCCATATCTTAGAAGGAGCAGGAGACTATGCTCTCACTTATTTGGATGATATTGCCATTTACAGTCATTCCTGGTAAGAGCACCTTCAACATGTCAAGGAGGTCCTAGGTAGATTAAAAAAGGTAGGGTTAACTAGTAATCCTAGTAAGTGTTAGTTGGTATGGAAGAGGTGTCTTACTTAGGACATAGAGTATAGAGTAGTAAGATTAGGCCAGAACCTGCTAAGATGGACATTATTCAGGCATAGCCTGTTCCTGTTACCAAAAAGCAGGTGAGAGCATTCCTAGGTACAGCAGAGTACAATAGAAAATTTGTGCCCAACTATAGTACAATAGCTGCACCTCTTACTGACCTAACAAGGAAAAACAAGCCTGATAAGGCAGTGTGGACCACAGATTGTGAGCAGGCATTCCAAAAGCTTTAATGGGCTTCAGGAGGACCCCCTGTGTTAGCCAGTCCAGATTTCAGCAATGCCGATGTATATGGATTCTTAAGACAGAGTATAGGTTGATGCATTTCCAGTCCACTTTGTTTTTCTCAAGCAACAATATTCCAAGAGCACTTGAAAATCTAGTTTGAGTTTTCAAAGGGGGGAGAAATGTGAGGATATTAGATATTGCTATCTGTGCTACCATGACTGCTGAAGTTCTGTAAATAATTGCAAATTACCCTGTGTTACATATGCCAGCATGACTAGCTATAATTTTATAAAGAAGTTTGTCTTTTCATTATCACTCTGATTTATGCAAGAGGTTTGAATCAGTGAGTGTTCTTCTGGCTGACCAAGTGTGTATGTTCTCTGTGAAGAGAATTCTGTGTGTGTTGCCATAGTCAAATGGCCTGGATGGGATGTCATTGTGCACCAGAGTTGGGAGAATAGAATCTTCACTGCTGCTGTTTGTTTACTTTTCAAACGTCTGATATGAGAGAGTAGAATTCTCATAGCAGCTTTCTGTTACTTTAAAAAAAAACTGCTATAAAAGCAGATTCTGAGTCAGTTGTTCAGTTTTTGTTTCCAGAGCTGTTCAGCAGTAGTAGTCCAGTTGTTTTCCAGGAGAGTAGTTGCTCCATTCGCTGAGGACAGACAACGACCTGGACTGTGGACATAATTTTCATCTTACCTTGCAGAAGTAAGAATATAATCTTGCCTTGCTAAAGTATTTAGATTAGACAGTGTCAGTTAATCTTCAGATAGTTAGGGAACTACAGGTAGATAGTTATAGGTTTCCAAAATCAATATGAGATCTGTCCTACAGTATTATTTTCATATTTCCTGTGTGTGAAACTGGCTTATTGGGATCAGTTATTCAGTAACTACATGTTTTAATTCCTTTTATTTATTATTAAAGATGTTACTACCTTTTATTGTGGGTGGTTATTTAGAAAGTACTTTTAATAACGTGAGAGTGTTTATGCTTATTGTGATAACACCAGAGCCACTCTGAAAAACCTTACTGCTTGAGTTGCATGCTATCATTTGTATCAATATGTATTTTACCCAATATAATTGAACACACCTTTTGAAGGGTATTGCAATATTTAACTGCTGGCAGCCATTACCTTGTAATTTTGGCAAAGAAACAGAGCATGTAAATCATTTTCAGTCTTTCCCAAGAGTATGTGTATGTGTTAATATCAGACATTTAAGAGTGTGTGTGTCAGATACCTAGAACTGGGGCACAGTACTCTGCAGTGGTTAATGTGGTGACTCGTTTAGGGACCTGGAGTGAAGCATATAGTCCAGTCAAAGGTATGGAACCTGTTCCCAGTGTACTCAAGGGGAAATTCTGTATTTCTATCCCTGCTTTTAGTGACACTGCCTTACAGAGACAGTGGTGAGAACTGAGGCTCCTTAGTTACTGCCCTGCGGTAAAGAGGAATTGTCATAAGTGTCATGGAATCTTTTCCATCCAAATGAGTTACCATTAAGTCAGATGTATGGGACCTTGGTTTAATGTCTCAGTTGTAGGAAGGCACACTCAGAAGTGCAACACCTCCCTTATGATTCACCGCAGTGTCAGTAGTGGAAAGTTAATCCAACTACCTCATGTGATAAAAGAACTCACAGCCTTCTGCAGCAAAAAGCAAGTCCACTACCCACTGAGCTACTGAGAATCTTGACAGGTTCTTAGCTCTCTGACTACAGAATCTAGTTTCATTAAAATGTTGTCAATGTGATAGTTGCAAGTGAAATCAAGCTTGCTGAAGGATACAATTATATATTTATTGGCATTTAGATTTATTTCATGGTTTGACACCAGATATTTGTTTGAGAAAGGTCATCTTGGAGGATGTTGGCATTCTCTGGGTATTTATGATGATGCCAAGTTTACAATCATCTTCAAACTTGGTCAGACATAAATGCTGAACATTTGTTTTAACCTCCAAGAGGTAAATGCCAAACAGGAGTGGTCCAAGGTCTGAACACTGGGGATGACTACCCAGAATTGGTGTCCTTTCAGTTTCTATCCTGAGGGTTGTTAGGAACTGCTCAATCTTTATCAGATGGTAATGTGTTGTGGATTTGGACCCAGTACCGTGTCCTTCCTGTGAAGGACCATGTAGATGACCATGTGATGCAGCTGCAGTACTGTTCAGTTGTGTACACCACAGCATTTATTTGCTGAAATATTTCTTGCCACACCTGGAATGAGTAGGCCTGAAGCATAGGTCCTGCAATAGAACCACATTCTCCTGTAGGGGTACATTTTTCCATACACTGCCATTCTTTAGGTAAAATAACATCTCCAGTACATCTGTGAGAACACATGTGAATCAGTATATGTAGACAGGACCATATATGTTGGACAACATATGTCATCTCAGTGCTCACATAACCCCTGTTGTGGCCACTGTCTTGTGCAATGCTATGTTGTAACTGTTGTTCATAGGTGTTTACTAGGCTAAACAAACCATAAGGCCCTTTTTAAGCTTAACCATGCATCCCAAATCACTGACAAGTTCTGGTACCCTTGATAAGTATAAGGAGGGGATTGGGGCATAAAACATTTACAAGCAGGGGTCTGGGAGAGGAACAATTTACAGGCTGTCTGTGTCCGTTAGAGACATAGGTGCCAAACCAGGGGTGAAATCCCTGTTCATCATCCAATTTTCTGAGTTACACTAGAATTGGGTTAGGGAGGAACTCTGCTTTATATAGATGGGGAGCCTGTTCCAGAGAAGAGGGTAGTCTCTAGGATACATACATGTCTCTCAAGCAAGTCCTATTTGTATCACAGACAAGGTTTAAGTCTTTAGAATGGGTAATTCTGGTGCTGTTTGTTTTGTGGATATACAGTAAGTCCATCAAAGTGGGGTTTGACAATGCCTTGCATGCCAGGCATAGATCTCCCCTCAACAATGGTAGGAGAGAGAGAATACAGGAATAGGGTCCTGAGGCAGTCTGCATAGGACATGTTACTTACATCCTGCATTCTTTTAGTGAGTAACCTCTGTGGATGTTCTGTTTGTTGAATATGCCTGGTTAGGTACATACCAAAGAGGCGATTCTACTCAATGATAAGTCTGATGAATGGTGAATGCAGTGGAACAATGATTTCTTTGGAACTAGATGCCATACTTTGTTTATAAGTTGTACAACAAATAATGATTTCCTCACTACTGTAGGCACCTGATATTCAAAGGCTAGATTACTGTCTGTCTATGTCTTCAAATCCCTGACTACTGGGTCAAGTCTTAGGGGTGTGTTGTCAATATGATAGTTACCAGGGGTGGATGACCTCCCGAAGGATACTATTATGTATTTCTTGGCATTAGTCTTAGTGCATGGCTCTGACACAAATTATTTGTATCACACCGTCCTGGAGAACATTTCTGTCAGTGGGTGATTCAATGACATCTCCTAATTTGCAATTATCTGTAAATTTAGTCAGCCAGAGGAGATTGACATTCAGTGAAGTAAATGACAAAAAGGATCAGTCCCAGGACCAGTCCCTGAAGGATTCCACTTGTGACTGGCCTCTTTGTAGAGGTGGACTCCCAATTCTAACTTCCTGGGTCTTGTCTGTGAGACAGCTAGCTATCCACTGGGTGATATACGGGTTTGTACCTAATTTCTTGAGTTTGTCAACAATGCCTGTGTGGGGTATTGTATCAAATGCCTTGGCCAGGTCACAGTAGGCACCGTGAACCATATTACCCTCATTCATTGCTTTGATGACCTTCTCAAAGAAGTACAGCAGGCTGAGAAGGCATGACCTACCCTTGACAAAACCAAATTGAGTTGGGTCTAGTTTCTGGAGGTTTATTTTGTAAGTATTGATCATTTCTATGACAATTCTTTTGATGGCTTTGCATTTGAGACTACTGAGACTTATGGGTAGTTCCCAGGGTCTGTGGATGGTCTACCTTTGTGCAGATGGATGACTGTTGCTGCTAGCCATTCATGAGGCATGAAGCCTGTTTGGAGGCTGCAGTTAAATAGCAATTCCAGAGGATCTGATAGGTCATGTTTCATACTATTTAGATGGTATCCTGAGATATTGTCTGGGCCCATTGATGCAGTGTTCTTGGTCTTAGAGTGAACATTAAGGACCTGTTCCTTAGTGATAGCAGGGAGAGTTATATTTGATGGTATTTCCTGAGAGAAGCTTGAGGGAAAAAGATGGGTAAAGTTAGAGTTGAGTTTGTCAGCCAGCAGGTCTGCTATATCTTCTAGCTCAGTATAGGTGCATCCATTAAAAATGAGCTCTGCACACAATTGTGTATTGCCGTTGAGGTTGCGTATATAGCTAAAGAGTGCCTTGTAGTTATCCTTGGCCTGGGAGGCCAACTTTACCTCAAAATTGGCTTTGGTAAACTATTTGTCCTGTGAGTTGTTTGTTTAGTTTGATGAGAGTGCTTTTATCCTGCTGGGTGCCGCACCTCCTAATTTTTCCCAAGATTTTCTTCCTTCTGTTATACAGCCTATTGATGCTGCAATTCCACCAGGGTGGCTTGTTTTATTTTTTTTGAGTTAATTTTGTACTTCTTTCTGGTGGGTACAGCTGCCTGTATTCAGCTATTAACATGCTAGTATAGTGTTTCTGTTCTGAGTAGGCAGCAATGTACTCAGGGTTTATGGGGGCTGGAAATTTTGCGAAGTTATCACTTAATAGTAGGAAGTTAGCCTAAGACTAGTTCCTGAATATTCCAAGGTTAGCTGGGATTCCACATTTTATTTTTATTTCAAAGGAGACCATTTTGTGGTCTGACCATACCAGAGAGGACATTACACTAGGGAGTGTGCAGCACTTTCCTATATTAGTGAGGACCAGATCCAGTATGGTTGCACCCCTGAGTGGCGTATTGACAATCTAGTCCAGGGAGTTTGTGTTTACAAAATCCATGGATCTCTGTGCCTGTATGTTTGGTGCTGTATATGATTCACAGTTAATACTGGGATAATTAATTGTTGTGCCACTGTACCGGACTGTGGTAATAGTGGACATGTGATCCACATGCATTGTCCCTTGTGCTAGTGTCTACAGCATAGTGTGCACTCGTTGCCCTGCAGGCCTAGCATCTTCTTCCATGTGGATATGCACAATAGCCTCCTTGTGCTCTCCCTGAAACCTCATACCCAACAGATATGTAAACTGCCTTGCCTGTTTCCCCGTGTTAGGCACTGTTGTCCTCCAAAAGGCAGCAATCTGGCATGCGTATACAGTGACACATGAATGAATGTTCCCCTCCCCTGGTTATGGAATGGAATCTGGTCTGCCTCTTCCCTGTGCCCTTGCCAGTTATACGACACCCCTTAAAGTTTTGGCCACCCCCACCTCAACATAATCTGCCATATCCTTGGCAGGGCCATTGCAGTGTTAGCACACAACAATCTCTATGGTGTGTCAACTGTGTGTGGCAGCTATTCACCCTACAGGTGTCGCTACAATGTGGTGTACATTTTCAGTACTCCTGTCTGCTGTCACTTTTCTGATATATCTGTTTACTCCAGTATGGTTACCATGCCTTTTGTCATACTATAAAGGTAATTGTAGCATTCTGATTTTGTTAATAGGGTGATTCAGCACAATGTTCTCTGAATTACACAATAGTACAATGTATCATCAGCCATATTTTGCAATATGAGGCTTGGCCCTCATCACTCACATGCACCATGAACAAATAAGGTGTGCAAAGCTGTGTAGCCTGGCCATGCTGCTAAACATTTGCATTGTACTAATGACCACAATCGTCACACTAGCCATCTTCCTGCCATGGCCTGGCTTGGGTACATTGGTCATATAGTATGTGCTCAACTGTGAATCTCAACTGTGTCAGTAAACATTTATTTCATGCTATTTGCCCTAGCCATTTCACTACCTCACTGGCTGTTGTGGCCCTGCTTGTGTGCCTGTGCAGACTGGCATTCATCTTTAATCCTCCCCCACATTACTGACAAAGTGCATCATGCTGCCATTGTTGGACATTGTGCTATTGTGTTTCCTATCAATGACATGTGGCATTGTACCTCAGAAATGTTTTTACTACTGGACTTGACCTGGTGGGAAGACATGGCTTCAGTAAGATATGAGTGTGCCAAGGCCACTGCACACTACAACAATGAGACTAACATCTTTCTGCACCTCCTTTGTTTGTAGCATGAGGGGGAGTGCCTACTGGGAGACAACCATGAAGGTCCATTGCATAATTCTGATGCCTGGCACTGGGAAGTGAGTGTTGCCATGGATATTACCCTCTCTGGTAAACAGTGCCACACAAACATAGTGATGTGAAGAGGTGTCACCCAGACTTTCAATGTCAATGTGAAAAAGAGATTAGGGAAAGATAGTAACCATAATACAAAAAGGTTCCATTTTATTTTATTTTGCATTATTTTTTGGCTGAGTCATTATACAGAAGGTCTGAAAGTATATGTATACCTGCTTTCTACTGTCATGAGTTGCTGTGATCATTAATTTGGTTTCTGTGTTTTGTAGTGGAAGAAGAGATTTTAGAAAATAGACTCGTCTGTCAGAGGAAGCAGGCCAGACTCTTTGGATGGCGGGGTGCGTGTACTGTCTGTCTGCCATAACTGTATCTGTGCATAATCTGTTTACGAAAGCACTAACCTGTTTTTCATTCCAAGAACCTCATCATTGCATTATTCTTCAATTTACTCGCAGCATGGTTTTGTTTTTAGTGTATTTGAAACTGTGCTGATGCCCTTCTTAATGCCAGTTATTCCTGATGTTGGCACAGGGACATCGGGAGGCATACTGACTGTATGCATTTCAGTACAGTTTATCTGGAGTGGGGGGTAGAATCTGGCTGGCTGTAGGACCCATGATTGTGAAGCAGCCCGTTTCCTACAAACCAATGGATGCTGATTGGTCCAGACTCCCGCTTTAGTTGTGAGAGAGAGTGTGATACAGCAAATATTAATATAGAGAGAGTACGTGGTACTCTAATTCCAAGTCAACTTCCAGTTCCACTTGACCTGCTTGATTCGGCGGCTTATCTTTATAGTTTATATTGTGTATTGCTGTTGCTGCAGAGATTTGTACCTGGCTGAATCATTTGTATGTAAGTTATTTTAAGTTTTATTTATAATATAGCAGAGACACAGATACAGACTAGTAATCAATGAAGTGAACTAGTGGCAGTTGCTGATTTTTGCAACTTCGCTAGAGCATTTGTTTTTTTGAATTACTCGCAAGCCACATGCATGCTAGTATTATTTTCCTTGGCAAAGAGCTTTCTTAGTTTCTTTAAAATCACATTTAAGTGCGCTTAGCCCTAGACATAATAATTTGAGTGTACTGGCGGTTGCAGACGAGAAGACTAAGGCAGTGGCACACACACCAATCAACTGCTCGGTATCAGTACTAATAAGTATGTACTTGTTTTCCAATCCTATGATCTAGAAAATAATTACTGAGCAGTGAATGTAGTAGTTAGTAAAACCCGCCAAAGAACAAACGTGCGCACACGTATCAGAACGAGAATTTGGGTGAAAAAGCATACAGCTGAGCATATATAACATCACCCTGTCCCTGTGATCAAGTCAATTTATGCGAACACTAATTGTATACCTAATATACAAATTCAGAATGAAAAATAGTGTGCTCTCTGAGTCTGTAATGTATAAATTCTAACATTAGCTTTTAGATGGTGCAAGGCATCACAGGAGGGTGGGAAGTGTTAAAGGCCTACCGAGAACAGAGAAAGACTCGCACAGGTTAGCTGAGGTTTTTACAAACTGGTTTGTGCACCCGTACTGTCTGAGAATTATTACCTGACTGAGTGAAATGCTTATCAATCTTAAGATATTATCATTTTTATTTCACATTGTCACAGTCAGATAAATACAATAGACCATGTCTAGTTTGAAACTGATTTGCACAGGGACTGTCACTGTGACAGACAAAGATGTTCCAAAGCTTCCTAGTTAGCATTATAATTTACATCTGAAGACACTGAATAACACCTGCTGGTAAAACTGTGAAAGTCTTTCACATGGACAACATCAGTGAGATCAAAGGATGAAACCAGCCTTGAACAGACCTGTTATGACACAGCATCCCTCCTCTAAGCTGAATCATAAGATGTTCTTACCACAGACTTTGTAGGCATTACACCCTGACATACTGCTTTATGAGCCATTCAGGAAAAAAAATGCAAGCTACAATGGCCATATGGTGAACAGATGTCACATTTTCCTGAACTTTAAACCCAAGTAGAAAGGATTAAACAAGAAATCTGTTCTACATAATTTTATCTCTGCAAACCATTGTCAAATGGTACATTTATTTTTACATTCAGTGAAGGCAATTGATATGATTTTGTCAAAAAAATCCTGACAAGTCTCAATATCTTAAAAATTCTAAATTAAGAATCAGTGAAAGCCTTTTTCAGTACTGCATAACACTTCATAAGAAGTAACGTTTTAACAGTGATGAAACATAGAATTTATGCAACTCTTCAATAGCGATTGTGAATGAGTGAATAAACAGGCAGATTAATTTAATTCATAAGATAAAGACGCCATCATTGTCAGCTCCCTGTTTTCCATTTTTACACAGGGTCAGGGTGACCAACTCACCTAATGTTTGCACCACTGGGTGCCTAAACCTAACTTATATATATTCACAAGTGTATGGGAGTGGACAATAAGATTACAGATTTTACTTTAGTTGATGTTTGAACATATTGTGACAGCATGAGGATAAGAAAAGGCTGGAGAGTAAAACAATGAAGGGAAACTAGATTAGAAAAAGAAGAAACATTACTTGATAGTTTGGAACAGGGTTACAATTCAGTGACAGATTTATATCTGCTGAGAAGGAAGGAAGGACTGGCTGGAGGGTAGGTAGAATGCTATATTCATTTAAAGCAGATAAAAGTGTCACACAATGACATTCCTCAAAAAAAACAAAAAAAAAAAAAACTACTGGATGCCGCAAGTATGTTACAGGAAGAAGGGTGGTCAGGGGAAATTTTACTTTATGTATTTATTTATTTGCATTTGTTAACCGGGTAGGGTCCAACTGGGCTAGCTGGCCCATTTTCACTGGAGACCTGGGGAGATAAGCTTCAAAACAAGTAGTTAATAAATCAAGCAAAAACATAGACATAAATAGCAAAAGTAAGAATTACAGAGCTTATAGAATTAAAACATACGGTGATGCTAGTTCAAGTAGCAATAAAGTAAATAAAGTATTTGAATGCATGCAATAAACTAAGCAAGAATAGCAGCAGGTAGAATGATATATACATATATATATATATATATATATATATATATATATATATATTTTTTTTTTTTTTTTTTTTTTTTACAGCAGAATAAGTAAAGGCTAGAGTGTATATGTGTATTGCAGTAAACAGTAGATGGAGAGCTTAACCCGAGGCAGTACAGGAGCATAGCCAGTGTTTAGTAAGGTATTTTTTAGGATCATTTTGAACTTGTGGCTGTCTGGGTTTAGAAGGATTGGTTGGGGGAAGTGAGTTCCAGGTTTTGGCTATATTATTGGAGTAGAGGGAGTCTCCGTAGTAGTTGTGGGATTTGGATACTTTTAGGATTAATTTGTCAGATGATCTGAGGGCTCTGGAGTTGGTGTTTCATTGGACTAGGTGAATGAGAGCAGAGCAGTTGTTGGGATTGTGGATGATAGTATGGCTGGTGGTAAGCTGGTTGAGTAATAATAGGCTAGGTAGTTCAATCCAGCTGAGTTGCTGAAGGGCATAACAGTTGTGTGTTTTGTGGGTAAGTTAGTGGCAAACTTAGCTATTTTGTTGCAACAGGCTTCTAGGTTGCTTAAATTAAATCTGCGTAGATTGGTAAGGATTTGAGAACAGTTAAGTAGGGTAGATAGTAAATGGGATCTGGCTGTGGCTAGCCTGGTACTGTTAGCTAGGAATGGTTTTGCCCTGTAGAGTGAGCTGAGTTTGGAGTGAAATGTGTTCCAGAATAATTATTCTCACTCGATGTCATTCTAGACACCCTTTGCTCCTCAGTCAAGCTTGCTCCGTGGCTCTATTACAGACTAGAAGGTGGAATTATGGATGTAGAATAATATAGTACATACAGCGGACCTATCGTTGAGCTATTGTTCTATTTATTTAGTAAAACAGATTAAAATCCCTTGAGTGGATAGTAACTTCTAGTAACTTGGTATGCTTCTTCATATGGATGTATGGTATAAAACTCTAGAAAATATAAATACATACATTTACTGTACAGCTTAATTTATAATGGTATCCAAACAATTATCACTTGTACTTAAATATCCAATGTGTGGAGGTCTGCTGTTTGATAAATGAAATCTAACAAGATACATCCCTGTATTCCAATTCCTCAATTCCAGAAAACTGAACTAACTGCTGGAATTCTAAAACTAAATAAACATAAAAATATCTGCATCATTGCTCTATATATCTCACCTGGTAACAATACCTCTACACTCGAAAATATTCTCCTATGGGCCACTACTGAAATTAACTATGGAACATACCCTAAGTATGATGTGAATATTGACCGGAATAAAATCAATTGCCCTTCTCCCTCCCTATCCATTAACCTCTATAACTTCACTCAAATAATCCTCTCCATCACTCGACCTAACAAAATAAACCCTCCCAGATCCACTATATATTGGATCCTAGTCTCAGATCCAAATAAAATAACCAATTCTGGCACAATTCCTGATACCTTTAGCGACCACCTCCCAGCCTTCATGCATCGCTCAACTAGTTCCTTCCCACACCAGCATCAGTACATTCAAACTCGTAACCTCAGTAGCTTCAACCCAACTACTTTCTCAAATACTTTCAAACAAATGAACTGGCAAATTCTAAACAGCCTTCCTCTTGATAAGACTATAGAATACTTCAACTCTGTCTTCCTTGATACTTTACACTCACTAGCCCCACTAAGAAACAAAAGTATAAAAACTAAAACTGCTCCTTGGCTAGCCAAAGAGACAAAACAGATTATGCACCACAGAGACAAACTATAGAAGCTTTACCAAAACAATAAACTGGACAATACCTTGCTCCAATATAAACAGCTCTGCAACCATGCAAAATGACTAATCACCAAAGACAAAAAATCCTACTATATCAAACTTCAGTCCAATAACAATAAAAAAAACCCAAACATTCTGGAACTCAGTAAACTCACTCCTCAATCCAGGCTCCAAGAATAATCCCTGTCCTGACCCAAGTAAATCTGATTTCGAACTAGGCTCTGAATTTAACTCATTTTTCATAGATACTATTGCTACCCTCACCAAGACATTTCCCAATAATAACCCAACTGCTCTACACTCTCCCCCTTCTAACTCATCTCATTTGTTTGAACTCAAACCCATCTCCACTAACTTTATAAAAAAAACTTTTGTCCAAATTTAAACCTTGCTCTAACGCTCCCGACAATATTCCCTCTTCCTTCCTAAAATGTGCTGCTGATGGCATTGCACTCCCAGTCAGCATCATTACCAACCAATCCATAAAAGAATCATACATCCCCAAACTCTGGTGCTCAGCTTATATTCTTCCTCTTCATAAAGGAGGCAAAAATACCAGCATCTCAAACTTTCGCTCCATTGATTTGCTCTCGCAAATCTCCAAAATCCTAGAAAAATGCATCCACCTCCAACTTATGCCTTTCCTGACCCAAAACAATCTTCTCACTCCTACCCAGCATGGCTTCCATCTTTCCTAGAAACTGTCAATCAAGCCCAAGATTCATGCCAATTAGTTTCTACTGTTTTACTCGATCTGTCTAAAGCCTTTGATATTATTTCCCACAAGCACCTTCTCTGTCATCTCTCAAACCTTAATCTCTCACATAATGCTTTATCCTGGTTCTCCAGCTATTAGACAGATCACAGGCAGTCAAATGAAAGAACTCCACCTCTTCCTTCCTATCTACCCCAACTGGCGTACCACAGGGATCCATCCTTAACATCTTCATAAATAACTTTCACACTGCTATTCCTGATGTTAAAATCATTCAATATGCAGACGATTCAACCTTAGCCTGCTCTGCCACAAACCTCTCTGAATTGCTGACTAAAATCCAAACTGCCTTCTCAACAACTGAAAACTGGATGCGACAAAACCACCTGTCTCTCAATGCAAATAAATCAAAGATTCTACTATTCCCTCCCACAAAGACTACGATTAAAAACAACTTCAAAGTCTATAGTCAAACCAACTCACCTGTATAAGTAGTCCCCTCTGCCAAACTACTTGGCATTACTGTAGATGAACACCTCAAGTCTGATATTCATATTCAACAAAATATTAAGAAAACCCACCAAAAGCTAGGTATGCTGTATAGGAATAATTGCTTTCTCTCCAACTCTACCAGGCAAACTCTGGCCTCGACTTATCTTCTTCCTTCCTTATTATATGGAGCCCCTCTCCTAACCAACCTGTTCTCCTCTATCACCTCTAAACTAGAAAACTGCTACAACAAAATCTCTACATTTGCCTCTAAATCTAAAAATACCACCCATCACTGCCTTACCCTACGATCCCTGAATTAGCTTGAACTCCCAAACTACCTAGACTATCTCTAACTCACTACTGCACAGACTCATATTTCACCCAACAAAATGTCCCGCTCTAACTAACATCCTTCCCCCTTATACACCCAACAGAGCTCTCAGATCTGAAAATCACACCTTAATTACTATCCATAAACCTAAACATCCTGCTGGCCAACTTCTCCTATCTTTCTCACTAGGCAAAAAATGGAATTCCCTTCCCTCTACACTAAGAACCATACCAAACTCAGAAAACTTTAAAACCCAACTATTCAAACACCTGTCCACTAAATGGAAATGTACCTGCCTTCACCCTACCTAATCCAAAGGGGTTCTCACTGTGGTTCCTAAGCTCTACAACTCTCATAGTTATCTTCCTATGAGCCTATCTAAGCTCTCAACAGTTTCTATAGCTTCCTTCTAAGCTCTCACCTCCTACAGCTACCCTCACACAGCCCAACCTTGTAAATATTATAAATAGCATTCTACTGTTGATTTGTGTATGTAAAGTGTATTTACATTTTCTTAAAAGGTTTGTATGTAAACTGTTTCCACACCTAACCCATATCTGTTTTCTTCAAATGAAACTGTGTGGTCCCTACCTTCAGGCTTAATGAATGTGTTAACTATGCATGATATTGAATACATTTATGAGTAACTATTCTACATAAGATCTTTAATATTAACTATCATTTGTATCTAAATTGTATAATGCATCTTGAAGCTTTTCTCCCCGGGCCTCCACTGAAAATGGGTCAATTTGTCCCAGTGGACTTCCCCGGTAATCAAATTGCAAATAAATAAATAAATAAAATAAAATAAATATTTCATTTATCCATTCATTTAAAAAAACATTTTCAGTTTGGTTTAGAAGTTGTCATTCACTTTAGTGGATACAGTCACTCTGCACTTTGTGTTTTGAATACGTCTTTTTATAGGTTTATTCGAATGTACAAACTCATGATTGCTTTGCATTGTAGTCCTAAAGAAAGTTTTTTTTCATTTTTTTATTTATTTATTTTTTATATTTTTGTAGATTTGGAGATAAGAGTAAATAATTTAGTAAGGGCTACGTTAGCTCATAGGTTTATGGACTTGTTATATGCTGGCTTACTTTCATTCAGTGTGCATTTTTAATTTAGCTCAGTTATATTGGTAGTGACATTTTATGACTTATTGGCAATACTTTTTGCTCCCAATACCTGAGATCCTTTGCCGGTTTTCTCTAATAAATTCTAGCCCCTTCTTGCCTACTGTCTGTATCCCTAATTGCATCATCCCTATCAGCAAAATCTCCTTTCTCCATTCCCATGTTGGCTTAGTTCTTAGAATGCTTTCTGCTACTTTATGGATATTATATTCTGTATGATTATTGTTATTCTCCTTAAAGGTCTGCATCTACTAGGAATACTTTTTTTTCTTCTTCTTATATCTTTTCCATATTAATTGTGTTAAATGTTGTTGCTATGTACATGACTGATGAGTACAGTAACTTTTGTAAGGTGAGTCCAGTTGGCATAATGGCTAAGTCTTTGCCTCCCATACACAAGGTAAAAGGTTTGATTTTGACCTGTATTGTGTCAGGGCTAGCAACACTATGGTGTAAAAATTGGCTTTAGGAGATTCAGTTGTGTTGACTAATGTCAACAAATGGATATTTGCTGGGGGGGGGGACCTGGGTTGAAGACCCTCCTATCCCAGGGATACATGCTAATGGTGGGAGAGGAGTATGTACCCCTACTGGCCAATTTATGCCCTCCATAAAACCTGCCAGCCCTGGCCATTGCTATACTCAGTGTAGGTTCACTGACAGGATGGAGCTTGGAAGTGGATGACATGATGGTAAGGAGAAGCCTTGGTATGCAATGTATCTAGGAGTGCAGCAAAGTCACTTGGTTTGGGATCCAGAATCTACTACTCAGATGGAGGGGAGAATAGAAATGGTGTGGGAATTGTGGTGAGTGAGGGATGTCATCAGAATTAGACTAAGGATAGGGCAATATTCATGATCTCAGCAGACATCATATTAAGAAAACCAACCTTTCTCTGTATACTGGTATTTTTAAGATATGGCAAATGACCAAGCTAACTGGATTCAAAGGCAATGCATTTTCCCTGGTCACACAAATTCCAGCCTTAATTCTTTTTTTTTTTTTTTTTGGCTTTTTGGAGAGGTTACGTTGTACTGGTGTAGGTTGTGTAGCTAATCTTAAAACAGCTAACAGAAAAAGTAAGAAATGCTTATCCTAACTCATGATATATTTGCAATCAGCTTGGTTTAAAACTTGATACAAAATAAGAATGGTTATTATGACCCTTTGTCTTTTTGGTACATACACGTGTGAATAATGTTATTTACTTTCTGCTCTTGTTTCAGATACTGTTGAAATTATATGGTGGAGAAACAGGCATCAATTTTAATTTTATTTGCTGACATTTATTACATACTTTTCTGCTATGGTTTCTCAGGGAAGACAAACTACAGATATGTCAGTGAATTATTCCAATAAAGCTTCTACACATCAATTTGTATTTTATAAATGTATGCAGAATGGGTGCTGCCAGGTGGTATAATTTTCTAAAAAATAACTGCTGTCACTCAGTACCCTAGATAACTGTGTTCTTGCCTTTCTGTCTGTAGTCTGCAATACCAGAAATGCCTCATGTTTTGACTTGGTGGCAAAAGTTTTCCCTTGCCTTAAAACAACATTGATAAGTTACCTCTAGCAAGTCCTGATAAAACATATAAAAATGCAACAGTCAGTATAACATTTTATCCCCCGCTTTGTTTTAGAAAATGGGACATGAGATGAACTCATTGAAGACAAAAATCTTGTTTTAATAACTAATTATTCCCACCTGCTGTCAGTGCACACTCAAGCTGGTAACCACTAAGCAGCAATGGTCCTCTTCCTGAAGGACACAAGTCTGAATTAAAACAACCTTATGAAAATAGCAAAAACTGATGATTGCCTAGATTATAGGTTCATATGTTCATAGGAGGTTACTACACTAGTGGCCCTAGAACCCTTACAAGCCTAGCTATGTTAATTCCTAGTTGTCTCAATTCTCCTTGATTAGATGGATGTAATTTACAGAACAAGTCTATGACCATCACTGACTACCCCTGTCCATGAGGGACATGGGTGCCATCCCCTAGGTGAATTTGCACGCTCCCAACCATTTGTCTAGGTTGAGTTTGAATAGGGTGATGAGCTCTACTTCATGTGAATTGGAAGTTTATTCCAGAGGAGCATCAATCTTTGGGAAATATATCTGTCTCTCCAGCATGTTCTGTTAATGCCACAGGCTTGGTTAAGTTCCCTAGATTGAGTGACTCTTGTGCCATTTGACTTGTGGATATGCAGCATTTCCATTAGGGCAGGATTGGAGAGTGCCCTATAGGCCAGGCACAAGTTGCCTTTCAGCAGCCTATACAATACCGAGCAGAGTGACAGGGCTTTCAGTCTAACCACATAAGTCATGGTTTAGAGGCCTTGTATTTTCCTGGTGGGAAACCTTTCTGGTCTCGCCAGCTGCTGCCAGTGTCTGGTGGGGTACAACATGCAAAAGAGAGCATTGTACACTATTAATCCTCTGATGTGGGTCGAGTACAGTGAAGTTACAACAGTCTTAGACCTGAATGGGATGCCCTTACTTATGAGATGCACACTGTAGAAGGTTTTCCTTATCACTGTGGAAACTTGGCGGTCAAAATTCAGATTGCTATCTACCTGTATTCCCAGATCTCACACCACTGGATTTGAACTTAGGGGGTGCTGTCAATATTATAATTATCAGGGAATTCCACTTTGTCAAAGGGGATAATAATGCACTTTTTTGCATTTGGTGCCAAAGCCATGGTCTAAAACTAATCATTTGTCTGTGTTAGCCCCTCCTGTAATATGTTAACATCATTGGGGGACTTAATGATTGCAGCCAATTTGCAATTATCAGCAAATGTGGTAAGCCAAAGGCCATCTGCTTTAACCTGGACTTCATAGAAATATTTGTGCTTGCAGAGACTTAATGTGATGTTAACTGTTACGTTATTTTCTCTCATTGGTTTGAGTCAATTTAAATGGTCTTGAATGAAGTGTTTTTTTTAGGTCTAATGAAGCGGTCTGTATACTTTGAAAGTGCTTAACATCATTTCAAGCTTTTAAGTTTTTATCTTTTTATGAAATTTATTAAAGTATTTTTTAAGCAGAGTTCTGTACAGTCATGGTGATTGCTTACTTTATTTTGTGCTGATACATTTTTTTCTGGTTTAAGTGATCTTTGTTCAGCAGTTTGACTGTTTTTGCTGTTTTAATATGTTATCATTGCAGGACTCAATGATTGCACCCAGTTTGCAATTTTCAGTATATGTGGTAAGCCAAAGGCCATCTATTTTAGCCTGGACTTCCAAGAAATAGATTCCAAACAGTAAAGGGCCCAGCACAGATCCCTGTGGAATGCCACTAGTGATGAGTCTACTGATGGAAGTTGAGCCAACAACTTTGACAGTATGTGTTATGTCAGTGAGCCAATTGGTTAGCCATCTAGTGATATAAGGATTTATCCCCAGCTTGGAGAGTTTCTCAATGATACCTGAGTGGAGGATTGTGTCAAAAACTTTGGCTAGGTCAAGATAGGCAGCATGCACTGTCTTACCTTCATCCAGGCCTTTGGTGACTTTCTCAAAAAAGTCTACTATGCTTAATAAGCATGATCTACCCTTAACAAAGCCAAAGTGGGATGGGTCTAATGTTTGAACGTTGTCTATGTCCTTGTTGATAAAGTCCATGATGATTATTTCCATGGCCTTGCAGATGAGGCTGGTTAGACTTATGGGTCTATACTTCCCAGGGTTGGTTGATGCCCCGCCCTTTGTGCAAGGGGATTACTGTTGCTCTTCTTCATTCTGCTGAAACAAAGTCAGTTCTCATGCTATGTTTAAAGTGAATGTCAACTGGGTCCACCAGGTCCTGTTTTAGAGTGATTAGTAAGCAACCTGGGATGTTATCTGTTCCCAATGAGGCCACATTTTTGGCATTGGAGAGCTCAGATATGACATGATCTCTAGAGATACGAGGCAAAGGATTGGTGTCAGGTATACTATGGGTTGTGGCTAGTGGGGATGGGGTGAGGGGGTGACGTTTTCACCAAATCACCTAGCAGGTTGGCAATTTCCTCCGGTTCAGAATGAGAGGTACCATCCACTATATGTTTGGCACATAGCTGGGCATTCCCTTTTAGTTTTCAGACATAGCTAAAGAATGCCTTATGATTATCATTAGCTAGGGATGTGATTTTTGCTTTGTAATTAGCTTTATAGTTCCTTTCCGCGGTTGGGTAGCGTTCGAAAGACATGCGTGCATAAATAGGCGTGCCTTCGTTGAAGGTTGGACATCAAGCCGGCACCTCGGTGTTTCATAAAAATCTACTGCCAATCATTAGCGAACCGGAGTTCCGCTGTGGTGATCCCTTACCGGGAAAAGCCGAAAGACAAACAACAACAACAATTAGCTTTATAGAAATTTACAAGATTAGACCAGTTTTTGTCCTACTGCTAATTAATACCCAACCAGATCAGCTTATCACATCTTTTACCTATAGCTGCTCAGATAATATTATGGATAGAAGTAATAAATATAATTGTAACCTGTTTGGAACTGTGATAAACATTAATTTGTTCTGCTAAAGCACAGTCATATGAATGCTGCATGGTTTTGCAAAACCAGACTCTGGGAGTTTAGTGGTCCATTTATGTTTCTAATCATGGAGCAGAAATCATCACTCAGTACTCCAGGGATCTCTCTGCCTCATTTGCTCTGATGCCTCAGCATACTTTGCCTTTAGCAGTGATTGTAGTTCAAAGACCCTCCCAACTACAAAGAGAATGCAACCATGAAGATACAGACATGGCACTTTCCATATCTACACAACTTCCTTCAGACTCATATCTTTAAACAAGAGGACAGCAGACACTATGTGCATTCAACTGTATACATTTTCTGGGCATCTTAGAAAATTCTGTGACAGGTTGCCAAATTTTCCTGAGTCTTATGCCAATAATGGTGCAAGGGTAGGCTTAATCTCCCTGGTAATCCTAAACTGCTAAAACAACTTGTATTTCTGATAGGATGGAAGCTGCAGTGAAGAGAAAGCAACCATCTGGTGCCCAGCAGAGGAAAGTGAAGCTTACACGAAAAGAGGAGATTGTTCAGCTTTCAGCAAGTTTGGCCTCCTTCCTGACTCAGTAAGTACATTTATTTACACATACTAGGGCTTTATTACAGAAAAACCTGCAAATGTAAAACTGTCCAGTGTACTGTTGTGGGGTACCTTGTATTTACTTAGTACTATTTGTTGAATTCTGGTGTTGTAGAGATCGAGGACAAAGCTTTGACCAGTGAAGAATTAACATATGTTGATGTATTCGTTGTGTTTACTATTGCCAGGTGGCACTTATAATGTGTGATGGATTTTTAGGTGTGCATCTTTTGAGGGTTTGTATGTCTATGCATCCTAAGATGTATTAATAAGCTAATCTAGGCTTACTTTATCTGCCTTGAAGTCATTATGTGCTGGTTTAAAGGCTGTAGCTCTGCTGTGCCCAAAAATTGCTTTAAAATGTAATGGTATATGTTAGCCTTGGAAATGGTGATGAGCAAAGTGTACTTTTCAGAAATTAGATTGTTGTGTGTATTGTAGGACATTAAGAGTATATGCCTGCAAACATGTACAATGTGTAGTCTTGCTTTTTGCATAATTAGCTTTTGTTTTGCTTTTTAGAAAAGGCACACCTTCAGGTTGTGCATCGGTGACAGACTTACAAATGCTGCCTACTTCTGTTGCACCAATTGATCTACAAAAGCAGCCATCCATAAACAGGTACTTTTTCTTGTGTACTGATTATGATACAATGCATCAGACTACATTATAACTCAGTTGTGCTTAATTGCATATAACATGATTTGCTTTTGCAGTTCCAACAATGGATCTACTTCTGTTGCACTAGAATATTTTTCAGAAAGACCAGTGACAGTTTGGAAAGCCTTTTACACTCACATTTTTTATCAGTTGCTGGTGATACACTACACAAAGCAGTGCGGTGTGAACACATTTGATGATTGTGCTTCATGTGTGCATTTCTTTGTTTTACTGCTGGTGATACACTACACAAAGCAGTGCTGTGTGAACACATTTGATGCTTGTGCTTCATGTGTGCATTTCTTTGTTTTACTGACGGTGATACACTACACAAAGCAGTGCTGTGTGAACACATTTGATGCTTGTGCTTCATGTGTGCATTTCTTTGTTTTACTGCTGGTGATACACTACACAAAGCAGTGCTGTGTGAACACATTTGATGCTTGTGCTTCATGTGTGCATTTCTTTGTTTTTGCTGAAGGCACGTGGATAGCAAAGTTGAACAGATCACTGCAGTTCCTCAAAGTGATGTGCCTATTGAACCAGCTGCAGCAAGCTTCCCTTCTGTGGAAAGAGGCATACAAAAGGCAATTACCAATGAATACCAATTAGTTTATCTTCCCGCAGTTTGGATGCTCACCCATTGGACACTGTGAATCTGGGGAAGAATGATGACAGTGATCTGCTGCCGCGTGATACAGATAAAAGGCTTTATCACTGCATGAGTGATGCTCTGCAGAAGGATGATGGAGATATAGGGCTATATACTCACACAATCATCAGTGACATGGATAAGAAGACAATCTTAACAGTGCAGTGGCTGCCTCCTAGGGATTTTACATTCCCTAAAAGACTTGTGGATTATGCTGGAAGGAGGCATTTTCGCAGGTGTAATCCACAGCTGCTTCATGACTTTAAATTTACATGGTACTCAAAGAAATTAGATGGAGTTTTCTGTGGCCCCTGCTTTGTCTTTAATAGTTCAAAGGACACTGTGTTGGTCTCCATACCAATGACTGATGGGTCGAATGCAAAAAAGGTCTTGGAGCACCACAGTAACTCTAAAGAGCATGGCAATGCAGTTGCAAGGTCAGAGGCATTTTTAGAAGTGTGTTGTGGCAGGATGAAAACAACACTGCACTCCATTTCACATTTGGATAAAAGACTGCAAGAATGTACATTACATGCCTTAAAATGTATAGTGAGAATAATCATTGTGTGGAAGAGAAAATTTGCCATTATGAAGATGACTGTCCGACAGTGGGACCTTCAAATCTCTGCTGCAATATACTGCTGAACTGGATCCTTTGTTTTCAGAACATCTGCAAAAGGCACCTAAATGCTCTCTATATTTCAGCTCAGATTCAAAATGAATTGATTCAGCTCATTTCTTTGCAGATTCAATGAAATATTCTTAAACACATGAAGGACGCACATTACTTTAGTTTAATTATAGATGGCAATACAGACATTTCCCGGAAGGAGCAGATTACGCTAACTCTAAGATATGTTCACCGCACTCACAGGAAGGTAGAAATTCGAAAAGACTTGAGTTTGTAGAGGCTATGGACATCACTGGAAAAGCATTGGCAGATCTTTTCTTGCAGCGACTGACAGCATGGGGTCTGGATAAAGGATGTATGAGTGGACAAGGTTATGACCGAGGTAGTAACATGAGTGGCCATTTCAGTGGAGTTCAGGCAAGAATTCAGGCATTCTTTCCAGAAGTGCTATACCCAGCATGTAAAGCACACAACCTAAACACTGCTATTGTACATTCCTGTGCAATGTGTGAAAAATGTCAAATGTACTTGACACATGTCGAAGTGTAATTGCCACTTTAAGTTCATCTGCAAAACGTCATAATGTATATTTGTGTTAGCTGAAGGAATTTGCAAGTTTGCCATCAGAGTACAATGATGTGTCTGCAGACAGAAGTACTTCTCTACATGCAACAAGGTGGATGAGTCAAGCCAATTGCCTGCATGCCTTGAAGATGAAGTATGTTGTTATTGCCAGTTGTTGGAAAATATGGCAGAATTTGACAAAGAGGCAGAAAGGTACCTATATTCTATTTTCAAATTTGATTTCATTGTTGAGTTGATAATAATGGAATCTATACTGGGCATTGTTAAGCCACTTCATCATTATCTTCAACATGAACAGATTGATCTGATACAGGCATCAGGAGAAAGTTCAGTTATCGTAGAAACTCTTAAAAATATTAGAGGCAATGCTGACCGCAAAATCAAAGTGCTCTATGCCTTTACTGAAGAAAGTGTACCTAGGATATGTGGCAGACAAACAAAAAGGAGCAACATCACTGCTTCTACTCCAGAAGAATACTACAGACGAAACACATTCGTACCATTCTTGGACCATGTGATCACTGAACTGACTGAACAGCTTATTGAATACCGCCCACGTTTCCTGGCACAATATTTGGTACCCAAGTCATTGTACATGCTTCAGGAAGATGCCAAAGTTATTGAACTGTATGAGGGTTACAAGACCAACTTGTCCTCTCTACATAACCTATGAGAGGAACTGGTAAGATGGTCCACAAAGTGGAACATAGTACCAGAGAACCAACTCCCTACCACAATTATTGATACACTGCAGCACTTAAAACCTGAGTTCTATCCAGATATCAACACTGCATTAAGTATTCTGGCAACAATACCAGTCAGTGTTGCATCTGCAGAAAGGGCATTTAGTGCCTTGAGGAGGATAAAGACCTAGCTCTGAAACTGCATGAGTGAACACCATTTAACAGGATTGGCACTCATGCATACACATGATGACATAGACATTGACATTGAGCAAGTCCTAAGAGATTTCAATCCATGCAATGATTGGTGCATAAACTTATTTCCAGCATATTAGTGCATGACGCTGAGATGCACAAAAGTGTTTTTTGCTTGGGTGTGTGTAGCTGAGAGAGTTTCTGTCTCTTGTGTCTCCCTGCTGCTTGCAAATGTTTTAGTTTTTTCACCATGTTAGTTAACCAAGAGCATAGCATCAATAAAGCGGCTTAAACCAGTACTTGCATCCCATGTTTATGAAACTCCCCCACCCAGACTGATTTTCAACTACATTGAGATACTTTCTTCAGTACTTATTTTCTAACTACTTTTTCTTTTAAACCTGTACTGTACACCATACATTACTCCTGTACTGCACTCCATACATTACTCCTGTACTGCACTCCATATATTACTCCTGTACTGCACTCCATACATTACTCCTGTGCTGCACTCCATATATTAATCCTGTACTGCACTCCATACATTACTCCTGTGCTGCACTCCATATATTAATCCTGTACTGCACTCCATACATTACTCCTGTGCTGCACTCCATATATTAATCCTGTACTGCACTCCATACATTACTCCTGTGCTGCACTCCATATATTACTCCTGTACTGCACTCCATACATTACTCCTGTGCTGCACTCCATATATTAATCCTGTACTGCACTCCATATATTACTCCTGTACTGCACTCCATATATTACTAAAAAGCTTTACAATTTTATGTTCTGAACTATTTTGTAATTATTTGCTTAAACTTTTTGCATTGTATAACTATCATTAATAACCTACTGTATTGAGATTGTTATGGAGCTTTTCTCCCCAGGACTCCATTGAAAACAGGTTCATTTTGGCCCAATGGACTATCCTGGTAAACCAACTGCAAATAAATAAAATAAAAAAATAAATAAATAAATAAATGTTCCACTATACAGAAACATGCCTGACTACTTTATGTCAAAGTAGCTGGGTTTTTTTTTGCATTTTTTTATGCTAATAAGCAGAGCATCACAGACTAAACTACTGTCTGCATTCCTAGTTATAAAGCCATTTTAAAAGATTATTATGATAAGGCATTTCTTTTTCTTATTTCAGTGTTGCCATGTGGTGGTTACTGGCAACTTGAAACTATTTGATAATGCCTTGGTATTTCTATTTAACTGGTATACGTGTGTGCTTGGATGTATGTGGGGTACAACGTCATTGGAATGAAGTCTGCAAAATTTTAAATGAGAAGGTATTTTGTTTTTTGATCCATGAAGATATGAAATGCTCAAGCTGCTTCATCATGCAAGTAATTAACATCCTAGCATCCACCTAACAATGATCATTCAGGGAGCAGCATTGTGAAAGGGGTGTGGCTTGATCAGCAGTTTAAGGAAATGCACGGACAGCAATGTGTAGATGTGGGTGTGGCTTGTGGGTGTGGCTTGTTGGGGGCATCAGTCTAGGAGCTGTGAGTACAAATCTGAAAATCTTGCCTACACCCCTGTGTTGGCATATATGATAACTGTACTGAACATGAGTATCACTGCAGTTATGCTTTTTTCTCTTTGTAGTTATACAGAATTTTAGTTGTTCTTGCTGAGTACCACTGCAGAGAAACTTATTTTTTCCTTTTGACTGTTATAGCATTATTTAGCTCCATATTGCCTATTAAGATTGCTTGCTTCATGCATGTTATTTCTGCTTCTGTTCTGTGCAATACATCCCGACATTTGTCAAACTGTGTATGACAACTCAACATATTCCTGTTTTCCAAAGCAGTGACCATTGTATTTTATTAATTTAATTATTTTTCCTGCCTTGTTGTTTATTGCACTCACACTGGTTTCCATCTATGAAGTGTGCTGCTGTGCTACATGTTGGTAGCGATGACACTGCCATTCCTAAACCTTGGTGTTATCCACAGTCCTATCATAGGTATTCCCCAGCAATTTAAATATACTGACTGTTTTCTCCTTTCATGGCCTCCAGTAATAAGTATATCTCATCATAATTACCATTGCTGTTTCTGTCCTCTTTTCTGTCACAACCTTCCTTTAATTATACCACTACCATGAAATCACACTTGAAAATAAACAACCAAGATCCTTATGATGCACAACTCCTGGAAAAGTTTTGGGTAAACAGTTTTAATTCTAGCGCCTCGGTGCAAAATACCTTCCTGGAATACAAATCAATTCAGAAATCCTACTTATATACACATTCCACATCAATTAAACAATAAAAATAATTAAACTAATTACCCCTTAAAGCAAACTTCTCCAATTCAACTCACCATTAAGTCCCCTACGGACCAATGTATTAAATTTCAAAATATAAATTCTTTCCTTATATAAAATTTGCCTCCTCCGCATGCCCACAGAATTATAAATTTCATTCCTCAAAATGTCTGCTCTATTACAAATTTTAAACAATCTCAAAAATTCATTATAAGGAAGGGCAGCTATTGTGTAGGGTGGATGACAACTAGATGCACGTAGAAACTGATTGCCATCAGCAAATTTCCTATATACCTTTGACACAACAGTGCCATCTTCCTTACCCTCCAGTTCCAAATCTAAAAAATGCACCTTATTCCCTTGTTGTAAACCATCAAAACTGAGGTTAAATGGGTTTATTAAGAGAGGTTATAGTCTAGATATGGTGGAGGAGGCAGTTCCAAGGATACATAATAAAAATGGAGGCATCAGAATAAAGAGAAGTAAAGTAGTAGATGCAACAGAGGAATTTAGAATGAATCAAACACAACAGATTTATTTTGTATCCATGTACAATATTAAAAGTAAGGAAATAATGGAGATGTTAGACCATTACTGGAAATTTTTATTAAATGACAAACTTTTGACTAATATTTTGCCAAGACATTTTTCTAGATCATTTGTTAGAGGTAGAAGTATAAGGGATATGTTGGCTAGTGGATTATTTGTTGTACCAGATTGTTCAGTAACTAAATGTCCTGTTCAAATGGGTACATTTAAATGTGGAAGATGTCTGATTTGTCTGCAGATTGTTAACTGCTTTAAATGTATTAATAATATTTCTTTTACACCTAAAGATACATTTTCATGTGAATCTAAGGGGGTGGTTTATATTTTAAGCTGCCCCTGTAATATGCTTTATGTGGGAGAAACAAAAAGGATGTTCCATTCAAGATTCATGGAACATATTAGGGACATTAAAAATGGTAACAAAGAAAAAAACTATTGCTGCTCACTTTGTGGAAACTCATAATAATGATTATTAATTGCTAAAAGGAAGCATTTTGGAACAAATTTATTGTTTTTATGGAGATGAAAATGTTTTAAAGGAAAAACTTTTATGTAAGGAAAGTATTTATATTTTGAAATTTAATACATTGGTCCCTAGGGGACTTAATGGTGAGTTGAATTGGAGAAGTTTGCTTTAAGGGGTAATTAGTTTAATTATTTTTATTGTTTAATTGATGTAGAATGTGTATATAAGTAGGATTTTTGAATTGATTTGTATTTCATGAAGGTGTTTTGCACTGAGGCGCTAGAATTAAAACTGTTTACCCAAAACTTTTCCAGGAGTTGTGTATCATTCGGATCTTGGTTGTTAATTATGTTGCTTTATTGTCCCCTTTTTGGCAGGATTACCCATGAAGCAAGGATTGGAGAGGCAGTAACTACAATACTTTGCACTAGTCACTGTACCAACTGTGGGATCCCTTGCAGTTCTTAAGCCAGCCCCTCTACAGTGTGACAAAGGTATCATGTGATTAGTGTCTTTGAGGTCTCACTGGTGGACTCCAGTGCTGCTGCTCTAATGGGTAGCATAGGCTCCTATTCTGAGCAGTAGCACAGAAGGGTTGTCCTGAGTCACCATTAAGAGGGGAGGCAGCTGGTCAGGACAGAGGAAGACTGGCAGCTTGATAGTTGTTTTTATACACTGACATGCATCCTCTTTTGACTGGTAGAGTTGCATAGTTTCCCAGCCCTGGCCATTGGACCAACAGTTGCACAGCCTGCCTGTGATTTTAGTCACAGAGTCGACTGACTTCTTGGTGGGGGGGTTGCCTTGGGACAGCTTGGCAGGCTGTCCTATACCCCATGATATTCACTATTATGATGCTTCCCTTCCTGATGTGTGACTCACCTTCCCCTGTTTGTCATCCAATCTTTCCCCATCTCTCTGGTCTGTTTGTATGTGGCTGTCTATTGTAGTTTCCCCTTTTGTAGCAGCATCTACCCTATCCATCATTTTGTGTGTTACACATTTGCATGCCTGACTCTGCTGCCCTCCCAATATCCTACTTCATATCCACAACTTCCTCATATTTCCATTCCCCTCTATTTTTCTCATCCACAGAAAAAAAAATAGACCACCTGTCCAATACAAAAAAAAAAAAAACCTCCTTTCCTTCACTCCCATATCACTCTTTCCTTTCCTCTGTCCATGAGTGCTTGGGTTCCACTGCTTGCTCTTCCACCTTTCTGAGCAACCAGTAACCTTATTTCTTCACACTTAAAGGAGCTTGTAAACAAACATTGCTTCAGGCATGCAACCTGCATGCAGATGGCCCCCAAGACACATGGCTTTTCATTGAATGCTCTATTAACTTGCCTGGTGACTGCAGTTTTTTATGACTGTGCAGCTTCAATGTACAGCACTGTACTCAGTATGCCTGTGCTATGTCAGCACTTGCGTATGCCTAATCCCTCTTGGGCAAATTTTCACAGCTTCAACAGTGCTAGTTATTGTAGAGCTGTCATGTTATCATTATTTTTGAAAACCTGACATTAACAGTGGTTTGATGTGCTCTATAGCCAAAATCTGCTCCTTTTGATTTTTGTTCACGCATCTTTTCTTGACACTTAACAGATATCAACTGATCTAGGAATACGAGTTTCTCATTGAAAAATGTGCATTATTTTGTCCTTTCATGAATGAAGATCGACAGTGACCTAATCAGTAGTAATTTTTCAGCAGAATATTTGAGCTATACATCCAGTCACAAATACAGTTTGCCTTTGATTTAAGCAGTAGGGCAGAGTTTGAATCTATAATGGCAGCAGCCTAGTGAAGAATTTATTACTGCAGGACATTTAAAATTATTATTTTTTCCTCTAGTATGGTTCATGGCCTGTACCTACCATTATATGTCTGCGTCTACCAAAGGTAGCAAACACAAATATGAAAATGTACTGCTTTACCATATACCCTGGTTTGAAGACATTGAATACAAAAGGTAAAAAACAACTCAGAACTTTCCTTTTCTATAGTTAACTTTCATCTCTTTATTAATTATATCTTAGCCATTAGTTTTGTTAAGCTTATATACTTCTAAAATGAAACTGACTGCATTTTTTCTCCTCTTGCTTTATTCTTATTGTCTCTGTTACACTGATATAGAGTTTGTGTGTGTGCTGCCAGACCTACACCCTGCAGCAATCTGAAGTCTAATTCTCACACCCTGTGTGTGTCTACTGTGTCACAGCTAGTCACTTAAGTATGCATGGTTGCTATTTTCCCCCTAAAAAGGGGGCAGTGTGCCAAGTAACCTTATCTGCTTAACTAACAATGTATTACTATATTAAGAGATTCCCTTATTTATATGCTTATATTCTTTTCTGTTTATGAATGTAATTGTTTAAAAACTGTCTACCTCTCTGTTATAATGCTGCTGCATTTGTATGCTTGTAATCGTCTGTAATTGTGTATGGAATTGCTTAAGGCTGTTTAGAGAATGGGCAAACTGTACAAAAACACCATGTCTGGAGAACGAACATTCTCCAGCAGTGTATTAATGTACAAGTAATGCCTGTTGACAGATGAGTCCGCCACTTCATGGCAGCATATCAAGCTGCCGTGGAGCTCGGACTGCAAAAAAAAAAAAGTAACAGGCGCCATTGTTTTATGCTCACCAAAGAGCAGTTCTGCTGTTTAGCAGGCATACAAAGTAAAGCAAAAAAGGAGAAAGACTGTGTGTGTGTGTGTGTGTGTGTGTGTGTGTGTGTGTGTGTGTGTGTGTGTGTGTGTGTGTGTGTGTGTGTGCGTGTACGAGAGAGAGAGCAAGAGACTGAGAGAGTAAGAGAGAAAGCGAGAGTGATGTGTGACTGAAAGCGTGTATGAGTGTGTGTGTGTGTGTGTGTGTGTGTGTGTGTGTGTGTGTGTGTGTGCGTGCGTGTATGTGTGTGTGTGTGTGTTTGTACGTGTATGGAAGAAAGAATGGGCTCTATGTAAAATTGTTGTGTTTTACTTGGTTATTATTTTTTAAACACTACATTATTTTTTTATAAATGCTTCCTCCCACCACCATTAACTTGTACTACAGCAAGTTTGAAACATTAGGCGAAGAAATTATTTTACATTAAAAATATATAAAAAAAAATAAATCGGCAAGTAAAACACAACAGTTTTACAGATAGCCCATTCTCTAAGCACAATAATGCCATCCAGGATGTGTGTTAATGTGTAATTAATGCCCTTGCAGGGGTGTAGAGGCCCTCCTAACAGCCCTGGGCAGGTGCTAATTACACAAATTTACCACACACCCCATCAGGCATTATTACTTGCGTAACTGCCAACTTGGTCTGCATTGTGGCTGGAAATATTCCATAGACCAATCCACCAACCTATAAAGTAACCATGTAAGTAGATGGATAAATGAACAAACTATATTTTAATTGCTACTTTTGATCCTGGGCTCCTTTGATGTTGAAGGTATATGAGCTGAGATCATAAACAGCCCCGTGGAACACACAAAAGACCCTTGTGACATGCTGGGACTGTAATCTAAAATACATAATCTTATAATATGCTCAGCTTGCAGGCATAGAAAATAGGAACAAAGACCCTTGATAAGTAAGTACATTCAGCCAAAAATCTGGAGAGCTAATTAGCATAACATTTGAATACCAAATAGAACATGACTTCTAGTAGGAATGTGGGATGCTACTAAGAAACACATTTGAATAAGAGTGACAAAAATGACGGAAAAATATAAGCACACTATCAGAGATGGTATAAAATGTCGACTTTAATGAACTGTATTGCAAATTTGTTCCACACAAGGTCATTTGGTTTTGCTTCTGAGAAAAGAAAAAATATTTAAATTATTGGTACCACTAATACATTGGTCATGTAGTGTGGTTTTCTGTGTTATTATAGACAGCTTCAAAAAATTCACATGATGTGGGGATTCAGAAAATTATGTAAAGGGGTAAATCAAGCCGGAAAATAGGAGAATACCTCCACAAATAAGTGCATCATATGCAAGTGTTAATCTGGCCTGAAAATAGATACAGTAGAAAACAGGGGTAGATGAGAGGTCTGCCTTACAGCTTTAATTGTAAGCATTGCAAAGTATTGAAAAGGAATGATATTGACACCTGAGTCTCAAATTAAAAATTCCTTTATACTGTAATGTTTGTGTGAGTAATGTAGATACAGAAAACCCAGACTATAGTGTCTGACTAGTAGTCCTTTACATGGTCTCTCTAATCCAAATGAAATGACCTTTAACCATAATGATAATTTTTTTTGTTTTCATTTCTGAGACAGCTGTGCACAGAAATGTCTTTTCCTCACTGTTTAAGTCCCCCTGCATGGTTATCAAAAAATCGAATAACTCACATCTTTCCTTTAAATATGCACAGTACTCAGGAGTTTGTGTCAAACTCTGAAGCTAGGGTCCATCATGAACCTAATGACTGCAGACAAGCTTGAAAGCAGCCCCCCAGGCCTGTGTCCTTTCCAGACCTCAAGGCTGTTGTTGGGCCTGGCAAATGTACAGCATTACTGAAGACAGTGGCAAGTGATCTCTTAAGCAGCCCCTTGGGAGCAGACTTCCTGCACCACTCACTTAGAAGTCCAACATCACTTCTGAGAAGTAAACTGTCAGACAACTTTTACAGATCCCCAGAAATAACCCCTTCAGTGCCCTTTCATCACTGGGTTACTCCAAGAAGGATATGTTAGACCTACATGCAATCATGCATAAGGAGAATACCTCAGGGAAGATGCCTGAAACCAAACTGAGAAATGTATTCTTTCAAATCTTCAAAGCTTCATAGGGGTAGGTTGGCAAGAAATCCATGGTGAGGCATTATAATCCTTAGAAATATCCACTATGACTAAATTAACTTCAGTAGTAGTAATGTCCTGTAGTACAGGCCTGTAGTTAGTAAACAGTAGCATTCACTTAAGTTGGACTATATATTTTTCTTGTTTTCCTTTTAATACATACTGGAAATGTGTGATTGAGATTCCAGTATATTAAATGAATTCCAGTTTTCTCTTTCTCATCAGTGTCATTAAGATTGTATCTCTGGTTCCCCTTTCATATATATCTGCTGTTAATTTTATTGCCTTATCTGGTTTATTTGCATGTATAATATGCACTACTTTATGGTCAACTACTGTTTAATACGTGCACCAAAATGAGATATGTTTTTAAAATGTACAGCACAAAGGAACATTGATACTGTTTTTGCTCAAGAGACAAAAATTGTTAAGACATCTGAAATGTTTGTTTCCATACTGGGACAGCCCTAGAGTATGTACCACCCATAATCCTCCCAAATAGGGGTGTTGATCTTTGTCAGCAAGAAACTAGGCTGCGAGTGCTCAGAGGTTAAAAATTATGAACAAGGTATGTTGGTCACAGCTCATATCGCCATGCAGCCAGGACTTGTTATTCTGAGTTGTCTATATGGCCCTGAAGAGGATGGTCCTTTTTTTGTCCAGTTTTTTGTTGGTTTACCAGATTTTGAAAAAGATAACATGCAAACACTGAACGGAATTTCATTACATTTTAGAATCTGTCATCGATAGCTCTATGCCCTCCTTTAAACACCATTTTAAATCACAAAATTAAGTAACTGATGCAAAATAGAATTGTCTGTTGAGTGGAGGGTAACTTTTATAGATGAACCATGTTATATATGTTTTGCCACCACCTTAGGATTGATTGATTTGGTATACAGCTCCATGCCTCCTGTGCTGCCAGGTATGCCTGAGATCCCTGTTACTTCGTAGACAATGAGGAAATTGCTGTGGTAACAAAAGTCACATCTCAGGCATGACAGCAAGTTGAACACCTAATATTGCAAAGCACATCTGTCTGTGACTTTCAGAAGAAACAATTGCCTTGTTAAACCCTTATCTCTCTGGAGACTATTTCCCCTTTCACTGCACGGGAGAGCTTTACACTGGGACTGACTGAGACTGTGCTTCTGAGGAAACAAAGTAGTGATTTGCAAGAGCAGTGATGCAGAAAAGAGACTGCATGAGAACATGGTTGTCAGGATGCACTTAAGTTGTCAAAGAAAGAGTTTCAGAAGTAAATATGTTCTAATCTGCTGTAATTGCTTAAAGAACTCAATTTCTAAGATGCTAAAAGAATGTGTGTCAAACTGCATGTCTATTTAAAAAAAAAAAGTTGTGACAGGATCATTACTCAAATCCTGGATAAAGAATCCTATTTGCTTGACTGACTGAACTGCTTAATGGTGCTTTTAAGTATTTCTAAAGACTTTATGCTCTGTGCCCCCTCTTATGTTCCCCATGAGCCAAGCAGAATCTCTGGCCTTTTTTATGTTCCCTGAATGTCCCCCCTGTTGAACCCCTCAGATCCTACCAAGCTGTCATCTCCTATATCATAAAAGGTGATTTTCAATGTTATTGGATCCCTCATCCCTCTGGTAAGCCATGCGGATCAAATAGCATTGCTTCCATAGTGCGCAAGAAAGTAGCCAACCTTATGGTACCATGACTGTGTCCCCTTTTTAAACACATAATAGTATCAGGTAAAATGCTGTTTTGCAAAACAGTCCTTGACAGTTGTACATCAAGGGCTGGGAAAAGATACATCTAAATTTCATCATGACTGCTCTGTCTGTTTAATAAACTGAATCAAAGTAACATGCCAGTATTTAGGAGACTTATAGTCAATCCATCATTACTAACCTTATGACACATCATCAGGCTGGCATTTTCAAATGGCTAGGGGGTTATCTTCTGATCAGCTGACCTAGCTCTGTGGCACACAGAGATGAAGCCCTGACTGTAGCTTAGGCAAACAGTTTCAGTTAGTGGACACAGCACAGCAGGATTCAGAGGTCAGGAAATTAAAGTGCAGAGGCCACACTGTCTCTGTGGGGGAAGAGGGGTGTGCATGTTTGGAAAATCTGGTTTCTCAGAAGGAGGCCATGGAAAGAGCCAAGCAGTGCCACCAGTGAGTAAGCAGAATACCCTATTGACATCGACTCCTTGTGAAAGTGATGGATGATTCAGTGCGCATACCCACTACAAATTCTACCCATGGGTTTTTGTTGGGTGGTCATAAAGTATAAGGCATAAAAGCAAAATCTTGGCTGGAGTGTCTTCTGTGTGACGTCTGTATGTCTTCCCTGCACTCAGGTGGGTTTTCTCTGGGTATTCTGGTTTCCTCCCATGTTACAAAGTCCATGCATCTGGAGCCTTTCTCCCTGAACCTCCTTTGAAAATTGGCTTTGTTCCATGTCTGAGTTTCCCAGTAAATAAATAATCAGCTTTACAGATAGAGGCAGAAGATCTGCATTGTGTTAATTTTCTTTACTTACATATAAGCTAAATTCAGTCTTGATAATGGAAGTCTCTGTGAATATTGACAGCTAAGACATGCCATCTTCTCATCTAATTAAAAGTAATTCCTGCCCTCTGTATGCTCTCTTTCCCTGGGTGCCGACTTTTTTTTTTTTTAATTATTGAGTGTCTAAACCTTGATTATCTGTTAGTGAGGGTTTTCACTTGTATAAATCACTTTCTAACAGAACCACAGGCATGTAACAATCTGTTATTGAGAGAGTTTGTCCAGAATCTTTAGAGGACTCAGAACCACATGAATTCTGCTTTGATTTCTTTCTTTGGTGTGGTAAATTCTATACCCAGCTTAGAGAACACTGGCTGCTCTTTGTACTTGACAGGTTCTCATCTCCATTGTGTAACATTTATCTAGTAAATGGTTTCTCTACCACTGTGAAAACAGCAGCTTTTCTGTCTACAAATTCTAGTTCTGTCCTGTCAGTTTCTCTGGAGTCAGTTCCCATTGCATTTCACACTGTTTGTAATAACGATATACCATGTGCATCCCTAAAGTCTGGGCTACATGTTCTAGACATTCTTTAGTCTCCTTGCTTAGAACTGGCCACCTGTGGGTCATTCATCTGACACCTCTTTCCAAGTTCATCAGACCAATGAAATGAAAATCCCGTTCAGAACTGAATCTACTTTACCTAACAACTGACCTAAAGGAAACAAATTTATTTTTTTATTATAAATCTTTTTGTTTACTGGGAAAGTCCAACTGGGAACAAAGCCAATTTTCAGCAGAGGCCCAGGGAGAAATACTCCAGATGCATGTCTTGAAACATGGGAGGAAACCCACACAAACAGAGAGAGAACATACAAACTCCACACAGAAAGCACTCCAGCTGAGAATCGAACCGAAGAACCTCTTACTGTGAGGCAACAATGCTACTGCTGCACCACTGCACCATCTGAACAAATGGTGCCCAGAATGGCTAATAGCATGCCCACTCCATTACATACATCCACTATAGGGTATTAAGAGGTTATGGGCACAGTTGATTTCAATGCCAGTGCCCTATAATAAAAATTAGTAAAGGTCTCAAAGTCTTAGCATATATATTAGGCTATCTCTCTCAGACAGGATACTTATGCCAGATGTCACTGATTTAATTATGTAAAATACATTGTACTACTCCAGGCTTATTCTTTTCTACATAGTCCTTGCCCCCCACCCCCCACCCCCATTCACTTGTTTCATCTTCCACCTTTGCATCACCATTGCCATTCCTACTTTCATTCTGAAAAATATTTCAGGTGTTATTTAAAAAAACTTTCCTCTAGCATGTTATTATAAGCTATATTATTTAATAACTCATCAGTTCTGGATCTATGTTTTATTATTGATTCATGACAACTGTTTCTATACTTTATATAACAATTGTTTTACTGAATTATTTGATCAGTCCAAAAAACAAAAATATCCAATGTTAGTGCGTCAAACATTGATGTTCATTGTTTGTTGGTTATGTTTTATCTGGCTTCAAAGATGAGAAATTTTGAGAAGATATGTCACATACATGGAAACCAGCAAGAAATCAGATGTAGAAATTCTTTCTGATAACACAATAAGATGAATGCTTTAACAGTCAGGCTCTCTCTCTCACACACACACACACACACACACACACACACACACACACACACACACACACACACACACCTAGTTGTTTGCTATTAGATGTTTTCTTCCAGTTGTTATGCAACTACCAAACGTGTCAGCTTTTGTCTACAGCATTTTCCACTCATTGCCTTAATATTCAAATGTGGAACAGAATAATGATTACTTTGGCATCCTAAGGGTTGAATAAATGTTTAGCTGCTTGGCTGCTTTTGCAAACATTATCTTTTCTAACCAGAGGCTTAATTACTGTTCTGAAGGGATAATTCATTTTACTGTAATTCAAATAAGTAATTTTCTCTTATACAATGCATCTTTTTAATGGATAATTGGGATTTGATTGATTCCAGAAAGAAGCTTTTTTATAATAAGAACATTCAGGAGATCTGCAGACTTTAACTTTATTCTGTTTGAACATAAAGTTCACACTTTCAAGTCATTTACACCTCCATAATTGCATTTAAGTGCACCCCATTCAAAGGAGATATTTTGAATGTTTAGAACTTTAAACTTTAAAGTTCTGTCACATCCTAGCAGGTTATATGTTTATCAGAAAGATAATATACTCACGTGCACTCAATACAAATCTGTCCATGTATCATTGGAACAATCATTCTAATAGATTTTTTATAGCAATTACTTACCAGTAAAATGTAATATGGCTCACTGTCCCCAGCACATTGTTTTATCTCCAGATACTGTCAAATGAGTTAGCACTATGAGAACTATAAAATAGTTTATAATTAATATCATGTTATGCTGTTTTGTAGTGAAACTATGGAAAATGTTGCAAAACATATTTGACCACACTTCTCAGCTTTCCAGAATTTTGCAGAATGTCTAGATTTTTACCTATATTTTTGGTACATTGCTCAGAAAATGTATGCTTTCTGGCAAATCATTTAGGAGTAACAACACTAAATAATAGTAGACATTTGAGCGCTAGACTACATGTCCTTTAGGAAATGCAAGCTAATGCAAAACCCATTATTCTAGCAACATTGTGAGTTCATAAGAACAATATTTGAAATCCGTTCCTGATTTGGGCCTTTATCCCCCTACCCCACATTATTGTTGGCTCTCTCCACAATTGCTAAGACTTTGAGAGCTATGATTATTACATACTTGGAAAAAAATATTGCACATCAATATGCTTAAAAGAGATAGTTTCCTTTGTTGTCCAAACTACTTTAAATAATTGTGCTATAGGTTTTCATACCTTTGCTGCATTCTCCTCCATGGAACTAGGAATTTAGAAGACAAGTTGGGTCTTTGATCTCGGCCTGCTTCTCATCATTAACTGTGAAGGAGACAGAACTATGTAGGGCTGGTAACACAGTGTTTCCGGTGTCCAGCAATGCTAAATGAATATCCATTTGGTCTCATGCATCACATTTCTTCTACATGTTCTTTATGCTTTGAGTCATGCGTGTCATTTTCCTATTCATATGTCGATATTTTGGGCTTGATTTAATATGATGACATTTCCTGCTCTAGGAAAGTTTTTGAACTCTTGGCATACAGACTGTGGAACACTAACTGATATAACTTGCTTTGGTATCCCCTGTCTTGCAAATACTTAAATCTCAATTACTGCTGCAGCTGTCATTTCCTTAAGCAGAGCAACTTTTGGGTATTTGAAATAATATAGGAAGTTGAGATTATTATGCTGAAACAAGCTAGTTCCTACCTTCAGCCATGGTAGTACTGGTATTTCAGTTCTGACTGCCAGTTTTTGATATTGGTTTCTGTATATAACACAAAGTGTACAATTTTCCACCATTTGAGCTGTCATATTGAGACAACATGTTATCTATTTTCTCTTAGATGTTCCCAAATGGGATTCAAGAATTTTCAGAAGCATCTGGAACCTTAGGCGAGGCAAGATATCTGCCAAATTATTTGTTGTGGTTACCCCTACAAAAATACACTGAACAATTCACACATTTTCACTAAACTGCTTCTGTAATGCAGTCTGTTCATTTTGACTACACACTATACATTCACACCCCATTCCAGTGACTCTGCCTACAGTTTTTAATCATCCACATAGACATGCATGCACCTTTTACCTAGTGCATCAGACTCCTTTATCTAGCACTTTATCAAGAGTGGGGTGAAATGGGACATCTGCTTTACAGGTTCATAGGTTCATAGATAGGTACTAGGCTATCGACCCAAGAGCCTAAGTAAGCCTAGCCAACAAGGTTCCCTGGCTTATGCCACCGAAGAAAGTTGTTTTTCTGTGCCCCTGTCGAGCAGAGCCACCGAGGTGATCCCCGGGGTGTATTTCCTATTTCCCATCTACCTATGAAGATTTTTCTTGAAGAGTGCTAATGAGGAACTTTGCTTGACATAAATGAGTAGCTTGTTCCAGAGTATAGAAAGTCTCTGGGACAGGAATCTATCCCTCCAGCATGTCCTGTTTATTGTGGTGACAAGGTTTAGGTCCCTAGAGCATGTAGCTCGGAGGGATCGGGATTTCTTTAGGTATAGCATGTCCAACAGCTCTGGGTTTGACATAGCTTTATATGTTAAGCAGAGATCATCTCTGAGTAGGTGATATGCTATGGAGTAAAGCTGGAGTTTTTTGAGACAGTCAGTGTAAGGCATCTTTTTGAGGCCAGTAATCCTTTTTGTGAGGTACTTCTGTGGCCTTTCCAGCTGCTGCAGATGTCTTGTGAGGTACATTCCAAAAGGGGCATTGTACTCTATAATGGGTCTAATGAATGTCGAGTAAAAAGGAACAATGACCTCTTTTTTCCTAGATGAGAACCCTTTTGTGATGAGGTGTGCAATGTAGAAGGATTTCCTGACTACTGTGGTGATGTGATTATCAAAGGAGAGATTACTGCCCACCTGGGTCCCCAGGTCTCTTATCACACATTCAGCGTTAAGTAGACTGCTGCTATGTGGTAGTTCATGGGTACAGACTTTTTACCAAAGGGGATGACAATGCACATTTTGGCATTGAGCTTGAGGCCACGCTCTGACACCAGGCATCTGTCTCAGTAATGTCCTTCTGTAGGATGTTCACATCATTTGGGGACTAAACTATGGCTCCTAGTTTGCAGTAATCTGCAAACTTCATTAGCCAAAGGCCTTCTGTGTTAGCCTGTACTTCAGAGAAGTAGATACCAAACAGGAGAGGTCCCAGGACTGAAACCTGTGGAACACCGTTTGTCACTGGTTTAAAGTCAGATTTGGAGTCTGCAACTTTTACACTGTGGGTTCTGTCAGTGAGCCAATTGGCAACCCATCTTGTGATGTAGGGATTTATACCTAGTTTAGTGAGTTTAGCTATAATTCCAGAATGGGGGATGGTGTCAAAAGCCTTGGCGAGGTCAGGATAGGCTGTGTGAACCACCTTACCCTCGTCTATGGCTTTGGTGACTGCCTCAAAGAAGTCGATCACATTCAGGATGCATGATCTGCCTTCCACAAACCTGAACTGGGTGGGGTCCAGAGTTTGGAGGTTATCAATGTCTTTGTTTATGAGTTCCATGATGATACAGTCCATGACCTTACAGACCAGACTCATCAGGCTAATAGGGCAATAGTTCCCGGGATCAGTGGTGGCTCCCCCTTTGTGGAGTGGGTAACTGTTGCTGTGCGACATTCAGTGGGCACAAAGCCTGATGTGAGAGTATGACTGAACATGGTGCTTAGGTGGGTAGCCAGTTCGTTCTGAAGTTCATGTAAAACACAGCCTGGGATGTTGTCCAGTCCCATGGATGCTGTGTTATAGGCTTTAGAGAGTGCAGCTTTTACCTGCATAGATGTGATTACAGGGACTCTGCATTCTTCCTGTATAGTTATGGGCCCTATAAGGGGTGAGAGGGGGGTAAAGTTAGCACTGAACCTATCTGCCAGGACATTGGCAATATCAATTGGTTCTATAATGTTCATGCCGTTGTGCTATAACTCAGAGCAGATCTGGGTGTTGCCATTGAGATTCTTGACATAGCTATAGAATGCTTTGTGGTTGTCACTAGAATCAGTGGCAATTTTGTTTTCGTAGCTAGCGTTGGAGGATCTTACTGAGGGTGACCAGGGAACTCCTCCACTCATGGGATTTTACTCTCTTTTGCAACAATTTCTTCCTTCTGTTGTAGAGTTTTTTTATGGCAGGGGACCACCAGATTGGCTTCCTTTTTTTGGAGGATAGCATCTTGGTTCTGTTTGGGATAGCACGTTCCGTGCACTCATCTAAGTGCTTATAGAGTGCATCTGTAGGATTCAGCAGTCGTAACTGTATTGTCCATCTGCATGGGTGTCATGAAGTTTGTCACTTCAGTCTTAAGAAGCATGAAGTTGGCTTTGGAGAATTTTTTTACTGTGATTTCCTTAATGGGGGGTGGGGGTGGGATGTAGATATCTAGGGTGATTAGCTTATGGTCGGATCTAACCAACGAAGAATTGACCTCAGGTGTGGAACACCGGTCACTCATGTTGGTAATGACTAGGTTTAGGATATTGTTGCCCCTAGTGGGGGTGTGGATAAGTTGATCCAGGGCATTGGAATTTATGAATTCCAGAAAGCATTGAGTGAAGGAGTTGGTACATGAGTAGTTTTCCCAGTTAATGGTGGGGTAGTTGAAATCGCCCATTATTAGTGTGTTTGGTTGAGCCCTAATATTTTTCAGCATATCAAGAAAAGAGGAGTGGGAATCCTGGGGCATGGTGGGGATCTGTAGCAAGCTATAATTTGGATTGCAGTTTTGCCCAGAGTTAGTTGCACTTGGATAACCTCAGATGCATTATGCTGAGCAACTAGCCTGGAGGTGTGGATATCCTTAATGAATATGGACACACCTCCGCCTTTGGTGTTCTGGTCCAGGTTAGGTGGCCGAAAATTGTGGTATGAATTATAGCTTGGTAATGCAGGGGTGCTCTCTGGAGCATTAAACCGGGTCTCAGTCACTGCACAGATATCACTGTTCTCCATTTTAAGGAGTGCCTCGATATGCATTTTGATATTTAGACTTCTAGCATTGAGTAGCATTACCCTCAGTTTTTGCTTGCCTGTTCCTGTTACGGTGGTGAATTTATCATTTGAACCTTGCCTAAAAAAGGCACGATAGGGGCAGCAAGAGCCTTAGCCAGTATCCAGAATCTCAGGGTTGACAGGTGCAGGCCATCTCTGGCAAAGCATCATGGTCTGTCAATCATGTCATCCCAGGCAGACAGATACTGGATCCCCTTAGAATGACATCAGATGCTTAGCCAATTGTTGAAGTCAATCATTTTGTCCTTGTACTGCAGTATCATTCTGGGTGATGGCAGGATGCTACTCAGGGCTAGGGTCATACCTCCCTGGGCTACAAGATCAGAGAGCTCTTCCATGTCTTTTTTCATGTAGTCCAGCGAGGTACATCTCAGGTCATTTACACCAACATTGACAATGACAAAGTCATATTTGTACTTGTGGAGTGACCTGAGTGTGGGTTATGTGGCAGATCCTGGCACCTGACAGGCAGCTATCAGTAACCTTTTCTTTGTTTAGCCTGGTGAGTGGGACATCAGTGTGCCTGATTATACAGTCACCTATGACTAGTGTGTTGGGTATGTTGTTTTGCCTTATGGGCTGTCGATGAGTGGTACACTGAGTCTGTGGGCTATGTGTCATTTGGGTTGTGTTGGGGGAGTGGAGGTCACTTGCGTTTCTGCTTTGGAGGTCTCTGTTGTTTGAGCAGATTATTATTGAGAGCCTCCACAAATGTTTTTGTGTTTCTATGTGTGGATTTTGGTGGTGTAAGTTTAGTGGGACTATGTGATGAGTGTGGTGTGGTGCAAGTGTTTATCTTCTCCTCGTGACTGTCAAGTTCAGTCTTGGTTGGAGAGAGCTTTACCTCCAGTTTGGCTAGATAAGTGCAACTCTCACAGGTTGTGGTGATGGGTAGTAGGAGGAGAGGGTTGTCTGTGTACATGAGGCAATTGCTACATTGCCCCAAGATGCCCAGATTCATCAGATAGACAGGAGAGAACACTGGGAGCTGACCCTTGAACATGCCTGAATAAAAAACTACTTTCTTCTAGACAAGTGAGGAAAGTGAGTATAAGAGCTGTTTTTCTCTAAGCAAGTGAGGAAAGTAAGTAGAATAACTGTTTTCCTTTAGGTAAAGAAGAAGGTTGAGTGCTGTAGCAATTTGTAGCTGATTTAGTGCTAACAAGTTCTGAACAAGTGCTGAGCACGAATAAGCAAATTTAAGTGCTAAAACTAAGAATGTGTACCTGGATCTTGTGGTAGATAGGCTACCTAGTGCTTACCACTCCCACTGATAAGCTAGAATGCTTCCCTCCAACACAGAAAGGCTTGGGGGGCTCAGAATCTTACAAACAGTCCCGGATACAGCAAATCTGTATCTGGACTAGACTAGTTACAGGAAAGGTGGTAAACAAGCGCAAAAACAGGCTTTTAAACCAGAAAGTTGAAAGATATGGAAAAATTGCCCAAACTGCCAAGAAACTACAATTTCTGGGCCAGAAACCACTCGTGGTAGATAGGCTACCTAGTGCTTACCACTCCCACTGATAAGCTAGAAGGCTTCCCTCCAACACAGAAAGGCTTGGGTAGTCCTGGATACAGCAAATCTGTATCTGGACTAGACTAGTTACAGGAAAGGTGGGAAACAAGTGCAAATGCGGGCTTTTAAACCAGAAGGTTAAAAGAGATGGAAAAACTGCCCAAACAGCCAATAAACTACAATTTCTGGACCAGAAACCACTCTTGTGGTAGATAGGCTACCTAGTGCTTACCACTCCCACTGATAAGCTAGAAGGCTTCTCTCCAACACAGAAAGGCTTGGGGGGGCTCAGAAGCTTACTTGGGGGGCTCAGAAGCTTAGGCATCAAACTGTAGGTGATATTTAAAATAGCGGTTGACAGCTTACAAACTATCCTTTTTAAAGCAAGTTAAACTGTGTTTAGAAAACAGAACAGATAATAAGATGACTTAATGACACTTTATAGACTGTCAAATTATATTTAAAATACGTTTAACAATTTACCAGCTATCATTAAGTGATTGGTACCGAAATCCTTTATATACAATAGGGAGACACTGAATAGATATGCAGTTCTGAACACCAGAATCCCTTACATACGGATCTGGCTTTGACTGAGTGTATAAATGTACTTCTTGAAACTGTAGCTTGTGGCATTGTTTATACACACTTAGCTTAGCCATATTTAACTTATGGACTTTAAATTGTTCCTAAGATATATTAACAAAAAGTGTGCAAATTTACTTAGTGTGCAGTTTAAATCTAGCATTCTGAACCTAGGCTCACTCATAATAGCACACTTTGCTCCAGTATTATGCTTAAACACAGAGATTTGCAATTTATCTGCATTTTTATTCTACACTTGAAAACTCTTCCACCATTCAGTCTCAGCCTTATTATCAGGCTTTGTGTTGCACAGCTCTAGTTACTCTCTGTCTCTGCTTTTAGCTTGTACAGAAACAATAAATTGTGTGTCTATTGTACTGGCAAATATTTCTGTCTTTTTCTCATAATTTGTCTCCACAACAAAATAAATATTTTTTTTAACTTTTTTTCTGTTAAAACACATTGTGGCATGATGACAAACAGTTCCAAGCTACTACAATCATACTTTTTTTGACTTACAATCATCTTTTTTCATGCCTTAAAACACAGCATTTATACAGAGTGCAATCATTTGCCCCAGGATTCACTAATCTTCCATGTAGGAATAAGTTATTCCTGCACAGAAATGACTGTTTAAGGGTAGCATGGCAATGCGCCATACATAGTAATGAAGGCATGCTGCCTCTGCTCCTAAATGGACATGGAGCGTGGATGAGTGCAGGGGATGTGTCTGAGAGCAAAGTTCTCACAATACATACTCCCTTCTACTCAGGAAGTGCCATTCAGCAATTACAATGAGCAAGAACACTCATAGGTTGCATACCTTCGAACTGTACAAATCTTCGCAGAATGTCCAGATTTGTCACCCATACAGTTGGCCTGTGCCCCATTTGTCCTGGCAAATCACTGGGATGATCTTGGGATTGAAGTCGGTAAATAATGGCATCAATTTCAGTTTCAGACTTCAAATCCATTAGAAAACATATATTAAAACAAATCCTGTTACACTACAACTTTTCCAAGTTTTTAAGAGCAATATTTAAAATATGTCCATAGATGGACCTCATGTTATCAAGCTTTGTCCACATAATTTGCATGAAGAGGATGAGAGGTATGGGGGTTGCTAGGATGTCTGCCAAATGTGCGGATGCATGCAGGAATCCACAGCAATAAGTGTAATCTGTCCCTTCCTAGAGTAAATAACAGTAGAGATTTTTTTTATTAAACAGATTAAATTTACCCATAGGTGTGCTGGTTTGCCCATTCTTTAGCTAAGCATATTGTAGCTTAAGTAGCACAAGAAGATAAATAGCAAGTTGCATTCAATTGAAGCAATAGTATAGTGGTTAGAAACAATGCTATAACATTGTAAATAACTCTTGTATAACTTTTTCAATGTAAATAACTTGATGTGTAAATTCTTGAAGAAAATGTTGTAACCTTGTTGGTGCTTTTCTCCCCGGACCTCCGCTGAAATGGACATATATTCAGTCGGACTATCCCGGTAAACAAATGTAAAATAAAATAAAATAAAAATAAAATTAGAGTGTTCACTTTGTGGGCAGTCATTATCGGTTTGATTCTCACTATAATAAATTCCATTTTGCAAGTGAAAGCAATTAATGAACATTTTTTTTTGCTCTATAACCTACTAAATAACATATATTTGTGAACTGGAGTACTTCATTAAGAGCAGATATGAGGTGTCATTGTAATAATGTGGTAAAATCAACAGATAAACACAAGTGCCCCATACAGTGTACGTACACATGAAGCAGGGATACTAAATTAAGTTATAATGTGTAATGAATGATAAATCCATATAGAGTGTCTAAATCTACCACTTTCCCAAGAACCATGTTTCATTTCTTTCTAAATTAGTGCGTATGTAAGCAGGAGTAAGCACTTTTAGGCAGTAGTAAGCGGGTTTAAGCCTGTTTGCATGGGGGTAAGCAATGCACACACAGATTAAGCAATTTTGAAGCTAACTCTGTAAGCATATTTAACCAGAAGTTAGCATTACTTACCATCACACAAACCCGCGCAAATCCGCTTACATCTGCTTAAAAGTGCCTTAATCACTCTGTATCCAACAGCCCCTGTTCTGCCCAGCAACAAAATAAACACCCCTTGCAGGTTGCAGGTCTTAAACCCAGGACCCTCTACACTATAGTCACAGCAGTTAACCAGTAAGCCATCACAGCTGTACATAAAATTAAGGTATACCCCAACAGATCCTCACTATAGCAAAATCACAATTTACATGTGAAAGGAATCTATAAACAGTTTTATGTTGCATAACCTACCACATAACATATATATGTGAACTGGCATACTGCATTAAGTCCAGATGTGAGGCGTCATTGTAATAAAGTGGTGAAATCTTCCAATAAACACAAGTACCCCATACAGTGTACGTACACATGAATCACAGATACCAAACACATATATAACATGTAATGAATGATAATCAATGCCAAATAGCAAATAGTGTGCAAATTTAAAAATAAGCAATGCTAAGCATTGCACACCTCTGCTTACTAGGTGTAAGCAATGCATAGGCCAGCTAAATAGATTGTTATGCCCCTTTAAGCAATGCCAACCTAAGGAAAGCAGGTTTGCTCAAAGCTTAGCATTTTCAAAACCATCCAATCATGACAAAGTGCAGGAAATCGGCCCCTATTAAATCCCACAGGTGGCAATACATATCATAACTGGTTGCAGCTTCCTCCTTTAGGCACTATGGCCAGTGTTGGAGAAGGCTCACGCTTCCGAGTGCAGCACTAGGGCATCCAGGAGTCCGAAGTCATGGCAGCACTCCTCATTAAAGACCATGAAGAGAGACTGCTGCAGGGCCAGTACCACGGTTCCCAACATAAAGCGGAAGCCTGGGACATCTCACCCTTGACCTCACCAGTGCCACTGGCATCCCATGAACTGGTGAGCAGGTCAGGCATCACTATGCCGACCTGAAACAGAGGAAGAGGGAGCTCTTGAATCAGTGGATCCAAGAAGCTAGGCAGAGGGGTGATGTCCCAGCAGTGTGAAAGTATCATTCTACTACCTGTTTAATAATTGCCAGCTCATGTATATTATGGACAGGTATTTCTAAATATTCCTCTTATGTCTCTGACAGCAGCAGCAGAGCAGGCTGTGAATCAAGAAGCCCATGCCTGTAGGCTGCAGAGGCTGCGTCACGAGGCAGGTTAGTAATAATCTTGCATGTATTGTTATAATAAATAAATCTAACAGTAGTAGAAAGTTAATTGCCAGTATAAAACCTGTACTGTGTATGGGATGTACTGAATAAACCAGACAATATGGCAGGAAGAGTCTCATATAGGTTGTATGTAAATAAAAGGGTAACAGCCTGACAATAAAGGTCTAACTCCTGGACTACTTGTGTTTACTCTGGTATCATATGGTAATGTAGTGTTGCATTCTCTTAATAGTACTGTTGTATTAAGCACTGTTACCCACACTGTGCTACATAAATAAAATGTGTAAGAATGTCTGTATATGACTGTTGTAATCACAAGGTCATATTGTACAACTGAAGGAAACTTAGACAGAAAACAGTGAAATGATACACAACAAAATCCAAGTAGCACACTCAACTTGAGACATAAACTGTTGTACCTTTAGCACACACAGCCATGGTTCAAATCCTGGGAGTGGTAGTAAGCTGTATGCAGAATCATACCCCACAACTGTAAAGATATTTTGTCAGAAAATTCAGATAATTGGCTTATGTTTCCTGCCTGTCACCCTGTCCCCCTGGCAAATCAGTGGGATGATCCCAGAAGTTTAGGCAGCAAGTAATGACATACAACTGATTGTCAGACATCATAACTGTCAGAAATATATCTATAAGAACAAACCTGTCACTCTAGCAACTCACCAAGATGTTATGAGAGTAATATGCAAAGTATGTCCCATCTCCACCCCCATGTTGTGAAGCTATGACCAGAGTGTGTGCAGTAGCAGAGAGAGATGTATGTGCATAATAATAATAATGTGGAATCTAGTAATATCTGTGGCAACATTCAGGTAGTGTTAATAAACATTTCCTCCACAGGTCTGTCAGATACGAAAACTGTGCCTAGAAATAAAAGATTAAAATCCTGGACTGGTACTGTTTAGTCTGGTATTGTATGGCATTGTTAGTGTTGCAGTTTCTCTGAATAATAAGGTATTACTCATCACTGTCATCCGCATTGTGCTACATAATAAAACTGTCTAGGAAACCCTGTATAAAAGTGTTGTAATTACAAGGTCAGATTGTAAAACCATGGGGGACTTATAGACTGAAATCAGAGAAGAGATACACAGCAATATCTATATAGCACACTCAACTGTGAGATACATTGTTTTACTTTTAGCAGACACAGCCATGGTTCAAATCCTGGGAGTGGTAGTAAGCTGTATACAGAATCATACCCCTCAACTGTACAGATTTGTCCAGAATGTCCAGATAATTGGCCCATATCCGCTGCCTGTTACTCTGTCCCCCTAGTAAATCAGTGTGATGATCTCTGACATTTAGGCAGCATTTAATGACGTATAACTGACTGTCAGACCTGTAAATATTCAGAAAATGTATATGAAAATAAACCTGTCATTGTACCAACTCACCAAAGGTTTATGAGGGCAATAGTCAAAACATGTCCCAGTTTCACCTGCATGTTGTCGAGACTTGCCCATAGTGTGTGCAGTAAGAGATTGAGAAGTATGTGCATAGCATCAACCTGGAATCTGGGAATATGCGTAGAAACAGTCAGGTAGTGTTAACAAATAATACCTCAACAGGTATACCAGGTGAGAGGTGTATACTGCAGGTAAAACACACTTCAAGTATATAGTTGTCTACAAATATACCACTGTCCAAACTAAGGCCGTAGGGCAGTGTAATAATACCTGTAAGGTATAGAATACAGCACTGAATAAGAAAGTATTGAGAACTGCAGGGATATACAAGTTGTTAATTGACATATTTCTCTCCCCCCCACCATATCTGCAACAATAATCTAAATACACAACTTAATGGGTATGTGTACAATTAAATATACTGTTGGGACATATGTCCTATTGTTTGATGAATATTGAAATTTATTTCTTTGCATGTGCCATGTTGAAATACACCCACATTGGTGGCATGCTGTCATCAATGTACCTGCATGCTGTTGTAATGGCCACTGTGGTTCCATATATGCATGTGTTCCATTTGCTATGCAGCTGTTACATATCTGGTGTTTTGGGTTAATGAGAATATCTATGCATGCTGCTATACCTAATCCTGGAATGTGTATACTATTGCTAACCCACATATGTTTTAAAATTGAAACACCATAGCATGTTTGGGAATGCCGGTCCCAGTAGACCCACCT
>NC_056732.1:254110344-254127844 GCF_019279795.1 Protopterus annectens
GTGAAATCGTTCCCCTTCAACTATTTAAATTTATTGGCCATCCTACTGCATTCCATAGTACCAGAATACAAAAGTGACCACCCCCTTTCAATCTATCTTGCTGTTTTAAAAATAGTGACTCTCCACTAAAACCTAACTTTTTAGACAGGTGAAACTTAAGTTACCTATTTTCACATCTAATTCCTCTAGTGCACACTGCAGTGTTTAAGACAAACGATTTTTTCATCTTACCTTTAAGCATCTACTGCAAGATCATTAGTTACTGGAGAGCCCACATTCTGCCTCTCAGTAGTTGTCTTGGGATTAGTGCTTCTGTTTTCTCCTGGTGAGAGAAGGAGTGCAGTTACATTATTTCCTAGAGACTGCTGATCACCAGAAAGCTTAATAACTGCTTTATAGGTGACAGATTGGAATCTGTGCTTATATTCTGATCCTGGTGACAGTAGGAGCAGAGTGCATTGATTCCTGACTCTTTCTGGTTGGAGTCCCTGTGACTAGCACTTTCTCTAAAACCTGCTGGAAAGCACTAGGAAGCCTTAAACTGATACAAGCACTCAACTCTCCTTGTTAATAAGGAGAAATGAATTGTAGGCTCTAAGCCTATAATTGCAAAATACCTTGCCAAGGTAAGGGAAAACAGCTCTTGTACTTTGCAGAAAAAAAGCACCTAACCAGGCATGTCCAAGGTTCAGCTTCCAGTGATTTCTCCTGTCCACCTGGTGAATCTGGGCATACTGGGACAATGCAGCAATTGCCTCATGTACACAGACAACCCTCTCCTCATACCACCCAACAGTACAAACTGCGAGATATGCACTTACATAGCCAAAATGGAAGCAAAGCTCTCTCCAGCCAAGATTGTGCTAGACAATCAAGAGGAGAAGGTTAACACCTACACTACACCTCAAGCAACACATAACCCTTCAAAACCCTCACCACCAACACCCACACATAGCAACACTAAAATCACATATGCGGAGGCCCTTAACATTAACCTGCCCAAGCAACAAGGACCTCCAAAGCTGAAAAGCAAACAAACACCAATCACAACCAAAGTATCACATAGCTCACAACACCAGTGTGCCACCCAACAACAGCCCCTAAGGCAAGACGACGTACCCAACACTTTAGTCATAGGTGACTCTATATTCAGTCACACTGATGTTCCACTCAACAGGCTGAACAAGGAGAACATTAAAATCATCTGCCTGTTGGGAGCCAGGATCTGCCACATAACACATGCACTCAAGTCACTCTACAACAAGTACAAATACGACTCTGTCATTGTCCATGTTGGAGTGAATGACTTGAGACGTACCTCCCTGGACTACATGAAAAGAGACATGGAAGAGTTCTTGGATCATGTGGTCCAGGCAGGTATGACCCTAGCCCTGAGTAGCATCCTGCCTTCACCCAGAATGATACCACAGTATAAGGACAAAATGACTGACTTCAAAAATTGGCTTAGCTTCTGGTGTCATTCACAGGGCATCCAGTATCTGTCTGCTTGGGATGACATGATCGACAAACCATGATGCTTTGCCAGAGATGGTCTGCACCTGTCACCCCTGGGATTCAGGTTACTGGCTAAGGCTCTTGCCACCCCTATAGTGCATTTTTTAGGCAATGCTCAAAGGACAAAACCACCACCACAACAGGTACAAGTATGCAAAATCCGAAGGTATTGTTACTCAATGCTAGAAGTCTAAACCTCAAAATGCACTCTCTCGAGGCACTTCTTAAAATGGAGAACATTTATATCTGTGCAGTATCTGAGACCTGGTTCAAGGCTCCAGAGAGCACCCCTGCAATACCAGGTTACAATTCTTACCAGACTTTTCGGCCACCAAACCAGGACCAAAACACTAAAGTTGGAGGGGTGTCCAAATTCGCCAAAGATATTCACACCTCCAGGCTAATTGCCCAACATAATGCATCCAAAATTCTCCAGGTGCAACTAACACTAGGTAAGACTGCAATCCAAATTTTAGCTTGCTACAGATCCCCCACCATACCCCAAGATTCTCACTACACCTTTCTAACCAGACTGGAAAATATTAAGATGCAACCAAACACCCTTATACTGGGTGATTTCAACTACCCTACCATTAACTGGGAAAACTCCTCATGTAGCAAAACCTTTGCCCAACAGTTCTTGGAATTCATAAATTCCAATGCCCTGGATCAACTAATCCATAGTCCCACCAGGGGCTCCCAATATTCTGGACCTGGTCATTACCAACATGGGAAATCAATGCTCCACACCAGTAGTCACCCCCTCGTTGGTTAGGTCTGACCATAAGCTAATCACCTTTGACAGCCACATCCCACCCCCACCCCTCAGTAAGGAAACATCCATAAAAAAACTTCTCCAAGGCCAACTTCATGCTACTCAAGACAGAAATGACACACTTCATGACACCCATGCAGATGGGAACTGAAAGTTCAACTGCCAAATCCTACATTAAAGCACTATACAAGCACATCAACTTGTGCATGAATCATGCCATCCCAAATAGAACCAAAATGCTCTCCTCCAAAAAAAAGGAAGCCAATCTGGTGGTCCCTGTCATAAACTATACAACAGAAGGAAGAAACTGTTGCAGAAAAAAGGAAAATCCCAGGTTTCAAAAAACTCCCTTACCAGCCTCAGTAAGAAACTGAGATCCCTCTTAAAATCCTCCAAAGCTAGTTACGAAAATAAAATTGCCAAAGATTCCAAAGACAACCACAAGGCAATCTATAGCTATGTCAAGAATCTAAATGGCAATGCTCAGATCTGCTTTGAGCTACAACAGAATGGCATTAATTATACTGATCCCAAGGACATTGCCAATATCCTGGCAGATGGATTCAGTGCCAACATCTCCCCCCCTCACATCCCTAAAGAGCCCATCTCAATACAGAAAGATTGCCAAATTCTGGTAATCAAGGCCACACAGTTAAAAAATGCACTCTCCAAAGCTAGGAATACATAATACATGGGACCAGATGACATCCCGGGCTGTGTACTACATGAACTACAGAATGAACTGGCACCTCACCTAAGTGTCATGTTAAATCATAGCCTCACCTCAGGCTTTGTGCCCATTGAGTGGCGCACAGCTACAGTTATCCCACTCCACAAGGGTGGATCCACCTTGGATCCTGGGAACTAACATCCCATCAGTCGGATGAGCCTGATCTGCAAGGCCATGGAATGTATTATCATGGAACTTATAAGCAAAGACATTGGCAACCTTAAAACTCTGGACCCCACCCAGTTTGGGTTTGTGAAGTGCTGATCTTGTCTCCTCAACCTGATTGACTTCTTTGAATTAGTCTCCAGAGCCGTGGACAAGGGTAAGGCGGTCCACACAGCCTATCTGGACCTTGCCAAGGCCTTCGTTACCATCCCCCACTCTGGAATCTTAGATAAACTTACTAAGCTGGGCATAAATCCCTACGTCACTTGATGGGTTGCCAACTGACTTACTGAGAGAACCCACACTGTAAAAGTAGCTGATTCCAAATCCAGCTCCAGACAAGTGACAAGTGGAGTACCTCAGGGTTCAGTCCTGGGACGGCTCTTATTTGCCATCTACTTCTCTAAAGTACAGGCCAATACTAAGGAACTCTGGCTAACAAAGTTTGCAGATGACTGCAAACTGGGAGCCATTAATGAATCCCCAAATGATGTGGATATTCTACAAAAGGGCCTTACAGAAACAGATGCTTGGTGCCAGAGCCATGGGCTCAAGCTCAATGCCAAGAAGTGTATAGTTATCCCCTTTGGGAAAAAACATGTACCCATGAATTACCACATAGGTGGCAGTACACTAAACACCGAAAGTGTGATAAGAGACTTAGAACACAGGTGGACAGTGATCTCACCTTTGATAACCATATCGCCACAACAGTCAGGAAATTCTTCTATGTAGCACACCTCACCACTAAGGGCTTTTCATCCAGAAAAAGGAGGTCATTGTCCCATTGTACTCATGCCTCATTAGACCCATCATAGAGTACAACAGCCCATTTGGTATGTACCTCACAAGGCATCTGCAACAACTGCAAAGGCCACAGAAACACCTCACCAAAAGACTCACAGGCCTAAAGCAGATGCCCTATGCTGACCGACTAAAAAAACTCTAGCTATACCCTGCTGCATATCGTCTACTCAGAGGTGATCTCTGCTTAACATACAAAGCCATGTCAAACCCAGAGCTATTGGACATGCTAGACTTAAAAAAATCCCAATCCATCAGAGCCACAGACTCCAGGGATCTAAACCTTGTCATCACAATGAACAAAACATGCTGGAGGGATAGGCTCCTGACCCAGAGACTCCCCATACTCTGGAATAGACTGCCCATACATGTCAAGCACAGTGCCTCCTTGGCCTCTTCAAAAGAAACCTTGACGACTAGATGGGAGATAGGAAATTTACCCTGGGGATCACATCAGTCGCCCTACTAGACAGGGGTCCAGGGAAGTAAATATTGTGAAAAGAAATAGCCAGGAAATTGTTATGGCTAGGCTTGTATAGCCTAGTACCAACCTATGAACCTATGAACTACTTAACAACCTCTTACTGCATGACATATGGACAAAGCCTGGTATATAGGTGGAGGACAGAGGTTGGAACACAGGGCCATATTTGCAATATTGTTGTTATACACTGAGAAAGTTTCTGGTGTTACAGGATTGTTTGCCACATACTCTTAGTCAGGAATATGAAGTCAGAAACACATATGGATGTAGCCATATACTGATAGCACTCAGCAGACAGAATGCCAGTGATATATTTGAGACAAGATCTGCATGATGGACAAACAAAACATAACAGGCAATCCTCTGGCCATCATGTGGATAGGCCTACAGTTGAGAGCTATGCAGACAGACTGCATTCCATGCTAAACTAGTATGTACACACACACCGTGTAACACTAGTTGTATACATTGCATATAACAACACTACTCACACTCTCTGTAGGTCCGGAACCTTATACAAGTATGTAGTTGGCCTGTGTCTGCAAGTCCTCTTGTAAGAGGTATTGATACCTGCTGTCTGTAACACTGCTGGCCACACACAGGAGGGATGTCCTCCATACAAGAAAGGTAAAGGGACCAGGCCCACATGATTTAGGAATTTATAATAGTGGGTTGCCATGACAGTGGTAATTGGAAGCACTACATAGCAGGCTGCATGCAGGTAGCAAGTGGTGGACACTGACTGGTGCAGATGCCATCACCTGTTCATGAGCATCACCTACAAAATCCATGCTGCAATCTATTCAAAGCAGCTCAAGCCTTGTAGTGGAGAGAGACAGAGATAGAGAGAGAGAAAAAAAAAACAAACACACATCCATCCATCCACACAGCAAACTGTATCCAGAAGAGAAGACATTCCCACAACAGGTATGTGAAGCATATATGTATGTAATTGAATGCAGCACTTGGTCCACAATAATGGTATAGATGATGTGGAATGATATATATGTGCCAACAGGTGTTGTTGTTGTAATGATGTCCAGCTGAAAAACTGCAGTGGACAGTAGTGTCTGTCCCTGTGGGCAGTGGGCCATACCTGTCAACTGGGCAGATCACCACTGACTGACAAGATGTAAGCCATTATAGTGTGCGTTGTGTACTGCAAGACATGTATATTAGTGTGGCCAATAGCTGGTGGTGGAAGTAATGCTGTTATGATGGACACTTGAGTTTCAGAGCCCACCACTTGCAGGACAGTCATGTTAACATGTAATGGAGCATGCACAAATGCCATAGGTGTGTAATAGGCTTACCTGCAATCTCTCCATATATATAGCCCCCCTAATGTTAGGCTGTGTCCACGTGACACATGTCTGTGTTGTAGCAAGGCAGAACAGTGCAGCTATGCAGGAAGGAGAGTTAGAGAGTGTGGACCTGATGTCTGAATGTACCCTATATATATATATATATATATATATATATAGAGAGAGAGAGAGAGAGAGAGAGAAATATATATATACATGTATGTCTACAGATATACAGACATTTATATGTGTGTGTGTGTATATATATATATATATATATATATATATATATATATATATATATATATATACATAAACATATATATACATATATCTACATATATATATATATATATATATATATATACATACATATACATATATACAAACACACACACATATTTATATAAACACATGTCCCCTACTATTGAATGACAGTGCTGCACGATATGTGTGAGGGAACATCACACATATCAATGCACACACACATATATATATAGCAGTAAGTGGGTGCAAAATGGACAGTTATGTCAGGTGTGAACCCTATGTTGGGAACACATTGCCCTTGCTTGTGAAGGTGGGGCTGGTAATTTGGGGAAAGATAGTAGGTATATTTGGGGGGGTAGGTTGGGTTGAAAGACAGATGTGACAGCATACAGGGGCAGTATATGACACCTGTGGTGGGTAAACACCCTGGATGGGGAGTTTTGTCTTGGATGTGGAAGCCCATGAACCCCCATATGGAAACAAAGGGACCAAGGTCCCCACCCATGGGCAGTCACAACATCATCTTCACGGCACTTAAGGTGGCTGGGCTGGAGACTGAGCAGGAGGAGCATGCATACCCTGTGAGTGTGTACTGAGGGCCTCAAGGTGCTGTAGCACATCCCCCAAGTCTCTGTGGAGCTCCGTATGCACCAGACCTTTGACCTGATTTTGGGTGACAGGATCCTGTCTGTGTGTACTTCTGGGGGGGGTGAAAACCATCCCCTGAGCTGGTTCCACCTGAAGCTAGTGCAGGACCAGTAGATGAGGAGGTCCCAGGGTGGGTCCCAGATGTGATGTGGCCTGGTAACATGGCCAGATGAGGTGGGAGATGTGGTTCTGCTGGCAACCGGTTCCCAAACATGCTATTGTGTCACTGTTATAGCACATATGTGGGTAGTAATAATCCACACATTCCTGGATTATGTCTAACAGCATGCATAGATATCCCCATTAATAAAAAACAAAATATGTGGAGCAGTCACATAGCAAACATAACACATGCTTATATGGAACCATAGTGGTCCTTACAATGGCATGCAGGTGACATTGTCTGTAACAGGCCACCAATGATAGTGTTTCAACATGGACCATGACTACAAACACATAGCACAAATTGTTGTACAATACGATATATGTCCCAATGGTAGGTCTTCTGTAGACATACCCATTGAGTTGTGTGATCAGATTGTTGTTGAAGATATGGTGGGAGAAGACAGAGATGTGTATTAAAAACTATGATAACCTTGCAGTATGAGGTCCTCAGACCTGTTTCCCTCTTTATGTCTTTCAGGCAATATGTCCAGGGAATGGCTGCCTATGTACACAGCAAAGGAGAATTATGTTATAATCACATACCTGGTGCAGCACTACAACACCCTGTTCGGCCGTACAGCCCATGATCTGCAGGAGAGGACCACCCTGTGGAATGATCTTGTCCACAGGGTAAATGATGTCAGTCTGCATAACTGCAGTTATGAGCAGGTCTGACATCAATGCGCTGATCTACTCCACCATGCCCATCGGCATGCTGCTGTAGTTAGGGGGGACCAGCTTGCAACGGGGGGGGTCATGCCATCCAGCCCCCCGATACATGTTGAGGAGTCCTCCCCAGCCTCAGGGCACCTGCCCACCTGCAAACACAACACCTGGCAGAGAGCATAGTGAAGGTGGGTGCTACCCACACAATGGCAGAGGAGCATACAGGTAAGGCCACAGGGCACATCAGTAGACCATTGCTGCATATCTATCCACATCTGTAGAGTTAGATCATGCATATGTGAGATGAAGTATAAATGTCTGTTGCTGCATTGTAGTTATAAACAGATGTGAATAATCTCTAGTATTGTGGGTTTGCACTGGTGATGTACAGTAATGCTGTACCCACCCTGTACCAATGCCACAGGTGTGGCAACTAACATCACATCTCTCTCACAATTATGTAGGTCCCTCTGGTATACCTTTGGGGCAGCAGCCTGTAGATGGTGAGTATGGTGTTTGTTTAGGTTTGCCAATACACTGGTCATGTTATGGCCATGGTATATTCCATGCACACATTTAACACACCTACCTATAATGCATGCTGTGCATCTTCATGTATTGTTGCTGTTAACTGCACTGCATCATAGTGGTCACCATGATGGTGTATCTGAAGGGAATGTAAGACTCCTGCAATATAACTAACATCCTGTCATTGCAAGATGTGTGCACAGAGATGAACATAATGGTGGGACAAATGGCCTACAATAGGGACATGTCTGAAACATCACCCTTATACAGTGCTACAACAGTGTATATACCACTATTACAATGGCAACTGTTACAGATCTACACTATGGGATATCACAATACTGCATTCCACAACCCTTACAACCTGCAATGTGGTACTAACATGAGCAATGAATGTATAGTATGGAATCATATGTTAGGAAAGCAAATATGGGGACTACATACCTTCATAAACACTGGAGCATATGTGCACATACACTCCAGATAACATTTTGTGGAAGCAGCTTTTGAGCTACTGACAGCATGCATTCTTCATGAGTATGGACCTTCTAGCAAGTACTGGTCCCCAATGTCACACCAATACATGGTCTGCTGTCCAAGATGTTTGACCATCAAATGTGCCCACTTACCTGCAACAGAGGCAGCCATGGCTTGCACACATCTTACATGCCATGGAATGGATCCCGCACCCAACAGGTAGCACCCAGGAGTTGGACATGTAGCCATACCTCACCATTGCATCTACCATGCCAAACTGTGCAAACAGTCATATATGTGACGATGATGTATGGGACAGGATTAATGTAGAAAATAAACAGATGGCCATCCAAGACAGATGATGACACATGTTGCAAACTGGTCATGCAGGCTGCCTAGTAACATGTCACAACACTAAGGGAGTTGCAGGAATGTCTAGCAAGTACTGGCTGTGCGCTACCTGTGTCAGCAATTGCCTGGACTCTGCATAAGTGTGGCCCATGGGTTAGGGTAATCAGATGGGACAGTTGTACCACAGAAAACATCAACCAGGCCTCTCTACAGGTAGCATATGCATGACAGCAAAGGTCCCCAAAAGACATGCGTTGCAATGTGTACTGGTGTACCAAGACCACATTGGAAACCTACAGAAAGTATCAATCAAGATACATGTGCTGCACAACCAATACCTCACCCCACCTCAGGCCCACCATCCCCATCTGTACCTTGCCAGTGCCAGTGTACACCTGTATGTTTGCCATTCATTAGCAGGGACTAGGCTGGTACACATGGGTTTCAATGTTTGGGACACTGCAAAATGACACACATGTGTAGGCCATAGTTGTCAAGCAATCTGCAAAAAGGCTGAGGGTGGGGAGGGGGTGTCATCATGACACAACAGTGCACCAAAGCAGAGATCCAAAGGACACTATCATGTATCTGCACACAGTCAAGATCAGGAACTGTGGTAGACATAACTCTGACTCCATAGCAATAGTGATGGCACTGTGTGACCTCCAAGGGATGTGCACATGAGCTGACCTTGCAATCATGCAGAGTTGGGGACATTTGTAGGACAGACTGACCAAATGCTGGCAAATTCAAATGGCCCATGCTAGTATACCCCTGCCAGGAATAGTGACTGCTGTAGTACACATAACAGTAAATGCAAAAACCATAATGATAAGGGCATGCACACATATGTACCCACAAATTGCATGCATCTCAATCAGCATCTGCTCAACTAACACATTTGTTTTGACACTGCATTTGATTGCACAGGTCATATGTCACATATCAGGTTCGTGTAATGTTAACATATGCAGTAATGTGGTCCCATGGCATATCAATGAAGAGGGAATCATATCAATAAGGGTGTGTATACTCCCCATAGCCATGGTAAGATTTGGTGGTTGTCAGTGTAATTGTATTTTATTGGCCATACATGAAACGCTAATGATGAGATCTGTAAATCAGACTTTGGGCATTCACAAATGACATCTGTCCACATATCATCCCAGGTATGTGTCAGACAAACACATAGGGGCTGTGAGCAGCAGAGCAAACATAACTGACACACATATACACATTCAGCAATGGTGTGTACAACTGTGAGGTATGGTGCACAGTACATGCCACGGTGTTGCACAGGTGCACATCAATACTGTGTACATGGGTGGAGTGTGTTCCAGGGGAAGGGGCATCACCTACTAACACAACTCATGCATCACAGAGATGTATAATGTTGCTAGCATGGATTGACTATAGCTGCACTGCATGCTGTTGAGTGCCATATGTCATGCATGTTGACAAATGGGTATTGGGAGAGCTGTGTGTAATATCTTTGTGCAACCTCACCTGTAAGTGTGTGTGTGTGTGTGTGTGGGGGGGTAATTTGTCTGTAAGTGCAATCTGGTGGAGTGGAGGGGGATTATGTATGTAGGAAGCATGGGTGTATGTGTGTGTGTCCATGTATACACATGTGTGAGTGTGGGGTTGTTCATACCTCTCAACTTCCCTTTGAAATCGTGCAGTACATGAACATGGACAGACACATGAGACACCAGGAATACTTTTCTGACATGTAATCTCAGGACAGTTGATAGTATAATAACATCTGTAGCATGAAACATGTATTGGGAGGGAATACTAGACACCAGGGATACTGTTTTAATTGCAATCAGTAGAAGGGTGAAAGAATACCCACTTATGCGACACTACAGATGCATTGGACAATTACTCGACAACATCAGAGAGTGTTTCCAAATATTACTGTAGTTCACATAAAAAGTTAATAGAGCAAAAGATCTTGCATCTACTGAACAATAGTTACATATGACACTCCAGTGCGTGACATTATTGAGTGACTGTAGTAGCCCATAACATATGGGGGCCATGCCCAAGATGTATGGACAAACCCAGGGTGAACACTGGATGACATCAGGGAGTCTTTGAAAAAACGACTCCAATCAAGTCAAAGTGGTAATGGAGTAACAGGTCATGTTTTGTGATCACTTTTCTAGGCAATTAGAAGAATGATACATTAATGACTGGTATTATTGACTGTAATTATTCAATACTGATGCAGGATGGGGAACTTAAGAGGATAAACTAGGGACAGTCTGTAAACTCAGGGACAGGTAAGTAGTGTGGTGGAATGTCAGGGTGTGTGTGTGTGTGTGTGTGTGTGTGTGTGTGTGTGTGTGTGTGTGTGTGTGTGTGTGTACTGTTAAGCAATGACATACAGGTCTTAAAGTGCATTTCTTGTTTTCCCCTAACAGCTAGCGAGGTGGTTCAGGGTCCCTCCTGCAGGCAATCTGATGTTGGTGTCCATACGGACACTGAAAATGATGATAGGTGTGTTGAGGCACAGGTGGGGTTGTCAGGGGCTGAAGTTGCGCCATCTTTTAGCATCCCACTGTTATCCACCCTATCCTCACACACAGTCACAATGTCTATACATACCTCATCACCAGTGGCCATAGCAGAGAAACAGTTGGCAGTTGGTGGCATGGGACAGGACAGTGTGGCATCTATGGCACATGTTTCTGGACACAGCAGCCATAGACAGATGTCTGGCGGTGTACCACATAGGCAGATGTACAGGAGTGGTCATTGGAGGGCTGCTAGTAATTGTGCCGCAGAAGTGCCACATCTGGTACAACCAGATTCATGTTTCAGGCTGTCATGGAGGTGCAGGCACATATGGAATGGTACACCAGACAGGCTCTGAGGCTGCAGAGGACTATTCATACAGCTGTTAATGACAACATCTGTGATCTTGCAGGTGCCCTCCATTATTTTTCAGAGGTCATGAATAGATGGTTGGGTGAGACGGTGGGAATCCTTGACCATGGAATGTCCATGCTTCAACATATGGTGGGAGTGGTATGATGGCCACGTGGACATAGGCCAGCAACACCAACAGCTGGAGGTCGATGTGGACATGCAAGAACACCAAGCCACTCCCGTAGTGGCAGTACCAGCTCCAGCACTACAGGGGGGGTGCTGTCCACACCACACCACAGCAGGCCATGTGCACATGGCCCTGGACAATCCCAGGAGGGACCTGGATCCAACGGACTTATGCCATCATCAGGGGAGAGTACCATATCGTGGCTTGTACCTGGTCATGCCCATGGAACCCCTGGCAGGCACAGTTCTCATGTCCGTGGCCGGAGATTGTGAACTGCACACCCTGCCAGGTATGGTCTGCAGCTGTCCAACAAACACCTGTATAGGGCAGCCACATGGCAGAACTGTGTGCTTTCATACTCACACACAATACAAACACAGCTAGGGCAGCCCCATACCTACACACACCACATCACCACAGCCATGTCAATAATTAAACCCCCCCACTCACACATATGGTGCCAAATGTATGGCTCAGCCTAGGTCTCTGGCAAACCAACAACACACACTGTGCATATGATGATACATGTGCCACATCCCTGTCATCCATAACATCGATGCGGGGACAGACTAATATGGTTCTGATGCACACAGTGACTGTATTATGTTGTACCAATGTAATGCTGTGTAACATGTTCTTAGCAGTAAAGTTTAATGCTTACATATCAGGAAATGTAGCTGCCCAGCCATGATGCATTATAGATGTCATTAACACTGAGTGATTTTGGTCTCCATAATGTAATCCGTTTGTGTTGTAGGTGCATAGGTGTCAGCAGGAGGATGGTCTGTTGTTGTATCCTACAAGGGGTATGGCACTGTGGTGATACCTTAGCTGTGCCATATCCTGGGTACAGGCTGTGACACCTGTGCCCTGGCCCAGCAATCAAGGAGCCTCAATCCTAACCACTAGCACCAGAGAGGGCATCTCATATGAGAGGAAACGATAACAGATACACACAGTAAAGTGCAATTTCCCTTAAGAGCACATAGAGATCACAGTCATTCCGGGGCTGGTCACTCCCTTGCTCCCCAGGTCCCCAATAAGACTCCCCACTGACACAGCTATAGTCTCCATATCTCAGCTTAGCTAGCAAACTAAAACCTCCAGTACCCTCTCTGTCCAACCAGTGCTTCATGTCCCTGCCCAAGTAGCTAACACACACACACAGACACACACACACACACACACACACACACACACACACACACACACACACACACACACACACACACACACGCAAACACACACACAGACACTTTCAGATGACACTCCTGGGAAAGGCTGACACAGATTCTCCATTTGTGCCCCTATACTCAGACTATACGGTAGTAATTACTGCCACCACCAGCTAATAATTATCAGCTACCCAAATGCCCTTAAAAATGTGTCCAATTATTACTGTGCAATATCATTATCCAATAGTAGTGTAACTAAGCAATCAAGGCTTATTGGAAGGGCTTATTACAGGATCACTTATAAGCATGCAATGTACTCTAGAGCTTAAATTATCTCTACATAAACCAGCCACAGTTGAAAATGGTTTAAATATGTAATAATAAATACTAAAAACACAAGACAATACTACTACACCACAGTGCTATTCAAGAGTTCAGAGATCACACAGAAACTTAAAATAATTCAGTAGTACAGTTCTGACATAACAGAAAAACAATTAGTCTAATCTTTATAGTCCTAGCTATTTCTACAAGAAAACACACTTCTAAGATAATTTACTCAATACAACAGGCAGTGCTGTAGGTTGGATATCAAGACAAAAATGCTTAATAATCTCTGGTTATCACTGTTTAAATTAAAGCTGCAGTTCTGCTAAACATTACATCATCTTTTACACCTTCCTGGTTCCCAGGCCACACAGAAACTGCATTTACATTCTTTTACACTTAGAGCAATAAAGGACATTCCACATGTAAATTATAGTAATTATTCCTTAAATTAAAACAATAGAAAGAATGTGCTAACTCAGACTGACTCTGAGCTCTACAAATCAAAGGATAGATTTTAAATAATTTTAACTTCAAAAGAAAGATTTGAAATGCTTGACTTAGTTTTACTTACAGCAGATGGAAATGTTGCCACATTGTTTCAAGTTCAACATTTCACATTTACAAATGAGAGAATTATCTGCACAATACTATCTGGATAGGCTGGCAGGCTTCACCCTTTTCAACCCAGTCTTCACACAGGTGAACACATGTCACAGGTCTGTATAACAGTTACTGCATGTGCCACATGGCTGATAGGTCTGGGGGTGGTGTATACAGGTGAGTTCATGGTGGTTGTCAGCAGCCCTTCTACAGTGGACAATAGTAAGTGTACTGGGTGGTATACATCATATGTTTGTGTATAACACACAAAGAGACTTTGGTGTTGATGCAATACACAGAGAATACTGTACACATGGACGTATGTACCTGTGCAAGGAACACATTGTAGCCTATGTAATGCCAACAAGCCAGAATAGGCACAACAACACATTGGGAAATAAGCAGTCCACTAGTTTAATGTCATTGACAATGGTACTGGCTGGAAATATGTCCCCTTCCCCAATGTAGTGCAATCCTCAACTCAGTAAACATAGGTGTGCTGGTGTGGGTGGCATAGCCCTACCCTTTGGAGGGTGAGAGGTGATGTAGAACCGCAGATAGTGTGATAGACAACTACTTAACCTGTTAATATGAACTGTACAGTATTACGGCCAGCTAAGCAGCGGGATACACTCAACAGTAACTGCAATGATGGTGGCTGTGTCCACAACAGCCACATCCAGCTATATATACCAACCCCAGTATCGCTGCACACCTATACTGTGGGGAGGAGGGCAATTACACATCTACCACTAGTTGTGATGGAATGTATGTCCACAGGATACCTGTGAAATGTTACCATATGCCAGGCAGTTCTCAGACAAATGACCTCCTGGGATGTGTATATTCTGCAAACGGAAGTATATTCCTTCACATACACACACACTCTTACTTGACAACACTGGACTAGACCCCTACCTAGGTGTGTAGTGCTACTGATGTGTGTGGCCTTAATTGTACACACCACACAGCTTTTAGGATGAGGTGTGTTACAGGTTACATGTTATGTTTATGTTTGAGAACCAATTTTTTGTACAAACTTCAGGTGTGGCAATGGGTTCTCCATGCAGAGGCTCATTTGCCAATGCAGTTATGGCATTTTGGGAGACGAACATGCTCTTCAAAGATGAGTGGTTTCAAAAATATGTCACTTGGTACACTAGGTACCAGGATGACATATTTTGTATGTGGACAGGTAATAGGGAACTTATTCCTACATTTATTAATAGAATTTCACAATACACTGATTTTTTAGAGTTTACATATAGTATAGGTGACATTCAAGTAAATTATTTGGATGTATTATTGATCAAGGATAGTAATAACAGTAGGTATAAGAGCCTAATTTACAGGAAGCCCACTTACTCAAACTCTTTTCTTCATTTTACCAGCAGCCATCCCTTTCATCAAAAGAAAGCAGTAATTAAAGGACAGTTGGTTAGGGCTGCCCGTATGATCACAGATTTACACGATTTCCATTCTGAATGTTTAACACTCATGAGCATGTTCGTTCATAGAGGGTACCCATCTAGCCTAATTTTTAAACTCATAAATGAGGTCACTAGCAAGCGAGAGCAAGGTTACTTCATTCCCCTTTTAGGGGATCATTCTTCAGGGCAGATTACTACCTCCCAGGAAGATAACCTAGAAACAACTGACACGCTGGATACTGTTCTAGGGACTAAATCAGAATATACTATCAGTTTCCTACACACTTTCTCTTTAGATCACCAGCTAATCAAGGAAGTGTTATTTAAAAACTGGGACTTAATTAGAACAGATCAGTGTATAGCTAGACATTTAAATAATGGCCCAAAAATAACATATAGGAGAGGAAATAACTTGAAAAGTATTTTACAAAACAAGATAAAGAAGCAGCATTTTAACAGACCACATGGCATGTTTAAATGTGGTACATGTGCCCAGTACCGACATGTCAAGGTCTGTAGCCACATTAGTCTCAACAATATTGTTTATAAGATTAACAACCATTACAATTGCCAAACTAAAGGCATCATTTATGCTGCTAAGTGTAATTTCTGTAAAGCCTTCTACATAGGCAAGACTGAGCATAGATTCAAATCTAGAATCTACGAGCATCAGTATGCCATTAGTAGGAAGGATAGTACTAATGCCTTAGCTAGGCATATTATGGAGTATGGTGATCACTCCTTCAGTTACATAATATTAGAACATAGGGAACCTGACATTAGAGGTGGAGCCTGGCAAATCCTCCTGGAGATGGATGACTTTCATGGCAAATCAAAACGAGGGTGCACATCTTTCCTGGTCTAAATGATGTTACATCAATCAAGTGTATTTTGAAGTGGCTGGCTCTTAATAGGTAACCACTCATCTAGTCTGCAGTAAGGAAGGGTAATATGCACCACATTCAACATTTCTTTTTATTTTCATTTATTTATTATTCATTTATTCTTTATCATTATTCATTATTTATTATTCATTATTTATTTTTTATTCGTAATTTTAGATGATATTAGTATTTGCACTTTATACAAGATCATTGTTAAACAACAGCATAAGCATAAGAAACTATGTGCTTTTGTGCTTTAAATTTGTGTCAAGTTGAGCAAGACTGGTAAAAGCATTTTCTTGTTTAAGGTTGTCATGGTGAAAACTTAATTAGGTAATGCACTATATGCTGATTGGTTATCAATTTTTAAACCATGTATAAATGCTAGAATAGTAACTAGTATTCTGTTTGTCTGAGGAAGGCGAGATACTTATTTTGCTGAAAGCGTATATTTTATATACATTTTTAAATCGAACACTAACGTTTTAACAGTATAATAAATACTTGGATTTTTCAACATACAGAAGAACTTCTCTCATTGTTCCTGGTTCGTTTTAACAGTTTTTTTTATGTGAAGAACATCCCCAGGCCTGTATACTATGGTAATGGGGGATGTACCAGTTGTTTATGGACAATAGATAGCATGACATACTGTCATATATACATTGACAAACACATAACAGTTAGACACACATCTGAGAGACCTGGGCTTATCAGTGCTAACTACCTTGTCAGTGTGTCCATTGTATTATAGATAAGTTGCACACAGTACATGCATAACTGGGCTGGATAGTGTTATCAGTTACCTGTATGGTTGATGGTGATAGTGGTCCCCATACAGTGGAACATGGGACATGTACCAGGGGTACCATGGTGTAAAATCAGTATACCCAGCACCTACATCTCACAGTGGATATTGTACACTCTGAAACCCATGATAAATAACACTCTGACATACCCACCATCACAAATTGACCAGGACTGGAATTCAACCCCTTGTCTATCCCAAGAGTGCTACTACAGGGATATGCATTTAATGCACATGCCACAGGCATAGTAGGTTGATGCATTGTCATGCCTTTCCTACGGTCAGCAATAACATTATCCCTAATACTATGTGGCAAGGCATATTGTATTA